>NW_022295025.1:0-1690 GCF_002776525.5 Piliocolobus tephrosceles
TTTTCACAGTGAGCCCGAAAATTCTCCCAAATATCACTTTACAGATTCCACGAAAAGAGTGTTAGCCTACTGCTTCCTGGGGAATAAGTTGTAACTCCTTGAGATGAAATCACAAATCACAAAGAAATTTCTCAGAAAGCTTCTATCTCATTTTTCACTGATGATATTTACTTTGCCAGCGCAGGCCTCCATGCAATCCAAAGTAACCTTTCTTAGTTTCTTCAAAGACAGTGTTAATGGCCTGCTCCATGAAATATAAGTGTAATTCTGTAAGATGAATTCACACATCAACAAAAAGTTTCTAAGGAAGCTTCTTTCTAGTTTTCATCTGAGGAGATTTACTTTGTCACTTGAGCTTCATTGCGCTGAGAAATATCCCATTGCAGATTTCCAGAAAACTGTGTTAGCAAACTGATGACTGAAGAGAAATGTGTAACTCTGTGAGTTGCATTCACACATCGCAATGCAGTTTCTCAGAAGGCTTCCTTCCAGTTTCTGTCTGAGGATATATCCTTTCTCACCATAGCCCTCAATGAGCTCCCAAATATCATATTGCAGGATCCACGGCAACAGTGTTAGCAAACTGTTGCAAGAAGAAAAGCGTGGAACTCTGTGTGATGAAGTCACACATCAGAAAGCAATGTCTCAGAAAGCTATTCTCTAGTTGTTACGTGTGGATACTTCCTTTTTCACAGTTGGCCCGAATTGGCTCCCAAATATCACTTTACAGATTCCAGGAAAAGAGTGTTAGCAAACTGCTTCCTGATGAATAACTTGTAACTATGTGAGATGAATTCACAGATCACAAACACATTTCTCAGAAAGCTTCTCTCTCGTTTTTCACTGACGATATTTCCTTTTCCAGCACAAGCCTCCATGCGATCCAAAGTAACCTTTCTTAGTTTCTTCAAAGACAGTGTTAGTGGTCTGATCCATGAAATATAAGTGTAACTCTGTGAGATGAATTCACACGTCAACAATAAGTTTCTAAGGAAGCTTCTTTCAAGTTTTCATCTGAGGAGATTTTCTTTGTCACCAGAAGCTTCCTTGCGCTGCGAAATATCCTATTGCAGATTTCCAGAAAACTGTGGTAGCAAACGGATGACTGAAGAGAAACGTGTAACTTTGTGAGGTGCATTCACACATCGCAATGCAGTTTCTCAAAAGGCTTCTTTCCTGTTTCTGTCTGAGGATGTATCCTTTCTCACCATAGCCCTTAATGAGCTCCCAAATGTCACATTGCAGAATCCACGGCAACAGTGTTAACAAAGTGTTCCATGAATGGAAGTGTGGAACTCTGTGTGATGAAGTCACACATCAGAAAGCAATCTCTCAGAAAGCTATTCTCTAGTTGTTATGTGAGGATACTTCCTTTTTCACAGAGGGCCCGAATTGGCTCCCAAATATCACTTTACAGATTCCACGAAAAGAGTGTTAGCACACTGCTTCCTGAGGAATAAATTGTTACTCTCTGCGATGAATTCACAGATCACAAAGAAATTTCTCAGAAAGATTCTCTCTCGTTTTTCACTGATGACATTTGCTTTGCAGCCCAGGCCTCCATGCGATCCAAAGTAACCCTTCTTAGTTTCTTCGAAGACAGCGTTAATGGCCTGCTTTATGAAATATAAGTGTAGGACTGTGAGATGAATTCACACATCAACAAGAAGTTTCTAAGGAAGTTTCTTTC
>NW_022295027.1:0-1218 GCF_002776525.5 Piliocolobus tephrosceles
AAAAAAAAAAAAAAAGGAAGTGAGTTTGAAAAAAGCTGAACTTCCTTTTCTTTGGGTGGTGAAGAAAATAACATGTTATACTGGGGGAAAGGGTTTGGAATGAGACAAAATTGTGTTCAAATTTTGGTCTACTATTTAATAGTTACGTAAAAAGTTTCATTAATCAAACTGAGTCTCAGTTTCTGCCTCTTTAAAATGATAATCCTTATATTAGTCATTAGGTTGTTATAAGAATTCAATGAACATCAAAGTCCTTAGCAAAATAACAATGATTACCATAATTTAGTTCATTGTTATATCAGAGTTTTAAGTGAACATTCAGACTGCTTCAGTATGCATATTTGGGTGTCTCATTTATTTACTTATTTTCAATTTTGTTAGGTGGTTCCACTGTCAAGGCCTCTGAACATGTTTCCATAGCAAACACTATTCTAAAAATATAGAAAAGTAGTAGGCTGTTTCATGCGTTTTAATACATTGACATTCCATGTTTTTTGCCTAATGAAGCAAATATTCAAAAATAGGTGTGGGGGAAGAGACAGAAAGAGCGAGCAAGAGCACACTCTATTCTTTGGGTATGTGTGTGTGTGTGTATAAATGTGTGTATAAATATATAAATACATATGATCAATCTTGATTATATTACAAACACATACCCCCCCCAAAAAAGAATAGAGCTAGAATTTCACTAATCCCCTTAGTCTACTGAATAATAATACTAATATTAGTAATAATACCAGCTTATTAATCATTTACTATATAGCAGAAAACCAGTGCTAAGTATTTTGTACATTATCTCAGTTATTCCATGCAGCTCTATGAAGCAGATGGCATTATTATTCCTGTTTACTGATGAGAATCTGACTTTACAGAAAATAAATTAAGTTGCTCCACATACTTTGACATTAAATTTAGGTTTGTCTGACTCCTAAACCAATTTTCTCATATATGTGTGTAGCAGAGGCATTATCAGAGAAGAAAACACAGCAATGGTGCAACTCGTTTATCTTTTATTTTGTGAGCAAGATTGCCAGGTAAGTCAGAGTTAATTTGCAAGGAGGATGCCAGGGGATGGGACAAATATTGATAAAGAAATGGAAATTCCTGGAAAATACAAAATAACCAGTGAATAGAGGGTTATTTCTTATCTACTCGTAGACAGAATAGAGCCTCACACACACACACACACACACACACACACACACACACACACACACA
>NW_022295028.1:0-4712 GCF_002776525.5 Piliocolobus tephrosceles
AGGAAAGAAACCTCACATACATGGCTCTCACAGAGCTCAGGCAGAGCCCATATTGGAGGCAAGGCTTGGGAGGCGGCCCTAAGGTTTGGGTGTGTCATCTATGATAACAGCTAAGAGATGTGAAGCCAGCTGTCTAGGTTCAAACCTCAATTCCAACAGCACTGGCTGTGTGATGTTAGACAACGTCCCCAGCCTCTCTGTGGTTCAGTTTCCTCACTGTAAAAGGGCCACAATAATAGAGCTGTTCTAAAACTTAAGTGAATTAGTGCATAAAAGGTATTCAGAACAATGTTTATCACATGGGGAAGTTCAATAGACACGTATTGAACAGAGTAACTTAGCAATTAGTAAATATACTCATGCAGGCCAGGCACAGTGACTCACGCCTGTAATTCCAAAACTTTGGGAGGCTGAGGTGAGAGGGTCACTTGAGCCCAGGAGTTTGAGACTAGCATGGGCAACACAGCAATATTCCATCTCTAAAAATAAAACATATATGTATATATACACTCATATATTCACAGTGTATTTATAATATACAAAATAGCTGGAATACAGACTTAACTATTCCCAAAGGGTTACTTCTAGAGAAGGGGGAATGCAAATTTCAGCTTTTTATCCCACACATATATTCTTGTATCATCTGAAATATTTAAGCAAATTGTATGTATAAATTTGCCCCAAAACACATAGCAGAACAATGTAGTTTTGACTCAAAAATCCTCAAATCATGATGGAATTGTCTTGTGAAAGTAAAGTTATAGAGATGAAAAGTCTCCCTCCAGCCTAAATGCTCTTTCATATGACCTATATAACACAAACCAATGCAGACACCCCAATCCTTTCCCCACTGTCATAAGAATTTTTCAGTAAACTGCATTCCCCTTTACAAACTACATGATAGTTACAGTTACCAGGCAAGAACATCAATCCAGTTCTGCTTTTTCAAAGGCCAATGTTCCTCACATAATAGCAATGCATTCTTCAACCGGTCGACTGCCCACAACACCTGAGCTCTCTGTTTTACATAACTTAACGAGGCCTGGGAGAAAGCAAGTGCAAATTTCACTTACTCAGTAACAACACATCTTGCCTGATTCCTCTGCTGGGCTAGTTCTCAAGTCATCTTTTTCTAAGCTTTCATTCGGCTCTACCACACATACCTAGGCTGGGTAAAACACTTTACCAGGTTTTTTTTTTTTCGAGACAGAGTTTCACTCTGTCACCCAGACTGGAGTGCAATGATGCCATCTCGGCTCACTGCAATCTCTGACTCCCAGGTTCAAATGATTCTCCTGCTTCAACCTCCCAAGTAGCTGGGACTACAGGAGTGCCACCACACCCAGCTAATTTTTGTATTCTTAGTAAAGATGGGGTTTCACCATATTGGCCAGGCTAGTCTCAAACTCCTGACCTCATGATCCGCCCACCTCGGTCTCCCAAAGTGCTGGGATTACAGGCGTGAGTCACCGTACCTGGCCTACTTTACCAGTTTTGTTCCTGAATTAAACCTGTTATTACTATCAATGTCAATCAGTGCCATTTCATTCACTGTATGACACACACACACACAAAGTACTTCATACTCGCTCCACCTATCTGCTTCTCTGCAATGGCCGCAGTGTTCCCCATCTTACATGAGAGGCACAGAGAAAGACAATGACTTCTCCAAGGTTTTGTAATTCACAATCAGTGGCAGAACCAACATGCCCAACCAGGTCTGGCCAAGGCCTGTGTTTCAGCCACACCACCTGGTTGCTGCCCCTAAGGCTCAATGGGCAAGTAACAGATCACTCCGATTGCAGAGGCTGCAGAAATGCCTTCCACCATGGTACAATGGACGGTTCGCTCTCGGGAGGGGAGGCAGGGGTGGGAATCAGCACACAGTTCTGCTAGGTTTCTCATGCAGGGCACAGACTATGTATTTTGTGCCTTGTTTTGCAGGTGAAATGTCTCCTGCCCCCTGTACAACAGCTTTCTTTGTCCTCTCCACATAAAAGTACAACTGAGATCCTCAGGGGCAGGCAGTGATCACTGCCCTCTGCCACACCTGACTGATGTCCCAACAGGTGGACACACAGGATCTTCTTTATGGCCCAGGCTGCCCCCATCTGCTAAGCATCAAAGATTACACACAGGATTTACAGAACATGAATGGCATGGAGGTGACTGCTTTATCTCTGTTGAAAACTTACTGCACTGTCCAAAAAAAGAGAATTCAGGAAAAGCTGAACATTTGAGGCTGGCTGGCTGTCATCTTCAGCTGCTGAGAAAGCCTCTGCTGCTTGGTTCCACTGTGGAAATCCAACTCCTCCCTCAAAGTCCAACTCAAGTACACCTCCTCTGCGGTGCCTGCCCCTTCCTCCCTTTCAGAAGCATGTGCTCCCTCTGCAGTCCCAGAGCATTCTATCACCACCTCTGGAGCCACACTGTGCCAGCCTACAGCCAGCTCAGTGCACAGCTGCCTCTCCCTGTGTGTGCCTGCAGGCCCCACATGGGCTGGAAGGCTGCCTCCTTCTCCACACAGAGGCGGCACTCAGGAACTACTGAACGAGGGAGGGAGTGGATGAGCAAGATCAGCCAAGGGCCACAGGGAGTGGCCTGCAGCTCCCAACAGGTACAGCCCCTGCCCTGCCAATCCGGAGGTGCTGGCTCTGTTCTCAACAGGGCTGCTAAAAGCTCCATTATAACAGCTCTAGGCCACAATGACCAACTTGCTGTCAGGCCCTAGAGACACCAAAAATCCTAACAAATAAAGAGACCACGTATGCAGCATGCTGGTTAAAAGCACAGGCTTCGGAGTCAGAGCTTGAGATTCACTTATTATGTGACCTTGAGCAAGTTACTCAATGCATCAATCTCATTTTGTCACCGGCAAAATGAGGACATTATCTGCCACACAGTGTTGCTGAAAAAGTAAGAGAGGTGACAGACACAAAGTGCTTGGCACTTACTTACTCTTACTGGTTTATTACAAAGAAGAGGACACAGGAACAGCCAAATGCAAGAGACGCACAGGGCACACCACGGGGCAGAGAGGTCGGGGCTCCCATGCGGTCCCTGAAAGTGCCACCTCCCCAGCACCAAATGAGTTCACCAAACCAGAAGTTCTCCAAACCCAGTATTTAGAGGGTTTTATGGAGTTTTCATAACATAGACATGATTAAGTCTTTGGCCACCCGTGACTAGCTCAATCTCCAGCCTGTCTCGTCTCCCCTCCCAGAGGTAGGGGTGGGGCTGATAGGTCCAACTCTTTACTCATGACTCATCTTTCTGGCAACCAGCCCTAATCCTGAACCTGTCCAGGAGCCTGAAGCCACCTGTCATCTCATTATCATACAAAAGACACTCCTAGCACCCCAGAGATTCCAAAAGTCTTAGAAGCTCTTGTGTCAGGTATGGAAACCTAAGACCAAATATTATAACCAATGATGTTCCTATCACTCAGGAAATTACAAGGGTTTTAGAAGCTCTGGGCCAAAACCCAGGAAGAATACTAAATAGATACACTATTGTACTATGTATCCGACTATCCCGATCATTTTTTTTTTTTTTTTTTTTTTTGACAGAGTCTACCTCCGTTGCCCAGGTTGGAGTGCAGTGGTGTGGTCTCAGCTTATGGTGCGATCTCAGCTCAATGCAACCCCCACCTCCCAGGTTCAAGCAACTCTTGTGCCTCACACTCCTGAGTAGTTGGAACTACAGGTGTGCGACACTACAACTGACTAAGTTTTTTATTTTTTAGTAGAGACAGGGTTTCACTGTGTTGGCCAGGTTGGCCTTCAACTCCTGGCTTCAAGTGATCTTCCCACCTCGGCCTCCCAAAAATCTGGGATAAGACACAAGCCACCGTGCCTGGCCTCACTATCACAATAATTATACTGAGAGGATGGGGGAGGAAAACGTGGGCAACAGGAGGAGCGGGGAGGGTAAGCAACCTGAATCCTTGTCTTCCACAGTAGGACATCTCCCTGTCTTTCACACAATCTAGAAGAACAAGCTAAAACATAAACACAGTAACCTCCAAGGAGCAGGGATCAGAGTGGAGAAGGGTAAGGTAGGGGACTTCTGGGTTTTGTCCTAAGTCTTGTTAATTTCTGACTCTTAGAGCTGTATGCCTGTACAATTTTGCTAAAAGTGAGTATTTACCTGTAATCCCAGCACTTTGGGAAGCCAAGGTGGGCGGATCATGAGGTCAGGAGATCGAGACCATCCTGGCTAACATGGTAAAACCCCGTCTCTACTAAAAATACAAAATGTTAGCCGGGTGTGGTGGCGGGTGCCTGTAGTCCCAGCTACTCAGGAGGTTGAGGCAGGAGAATGGTGTGAAACAGGGAGGCGGAGCTTGCAGTGAGCTGAGACCATGCCACTGCACTCCAGCCTGGGCGACAGAGTGAGACTCCATCTCAAAAAAAAAAAAAAAAAAAAAGAGTATTTAGTTTTTAAACAAAATCTGATACTTGACCAACAACACTAGTATATTAAGTGATATGGTTTTTTGTTTTTGTTTCTGTTTGAGAGAGGGTCTTGTTCTGTTGCCCGGGCTGGAGGGCCATGGTGCAATTCTAACTTACTACAGCCTCAAATTATTGGGATCAGGTGATCAACCTCCCAAGCAGCTAGAACCACAGGTGTGCACCACCACGCCCAGCATTTTTCTTTCTTTTTCTTTTTTTTTTTTTGTGGTAGAGGTGGAGGTCTCACTATGTTGC
>NW_022295029.1:0-1514 GCF_002776525.5 Piliocolobus tephrosceles
TGTTGCATGGAGCAGGCCACTAACACTGTCTTTGGGGAAACTGAGAAGTTCTACTCTGGAAGGCTTTGAGTCCTACGCTGATAAAGGAATTATCATCAGTTAAAAATGGGAAACAGGCTTTCTGAGAAACTAATTTGTGATCTGTGAATTCGTCTCACATAGTTACATTTTGTCCTCAGGAAGCAGTTTGCTAACACTCTTCTCGTAGAATCTACAACCTGATATTTGGGAGCCCATTGTGGCCCTTGGTGAAAAAGGAAATATCATCACATAATAAGTAGAGGGAAGCTTTCTGCGAGATTCCTTTCTGATGTGTGACTTCACCACACAGAGTTCCACACACTGCTTCTCGGCAGCGTTTGCTAAGACTGTTTTCTTGGATTCTGCAAAGTGATATTTAGGAGCTCATTGAGGGCTATGGTGAAAAAGGATATATCCTCAGACAGAAAGTGGCAAGAAACATTCTGAGAAACTGCATTGCTATGTGTGAGTTCAACTCACAGAGTTACACGTTTCTCTTAAGCTATCAGTTTGCTAAGACAGTTTGCTTGGAAACTGCACTGAAATTCTTCTTATCGCAAAGAAGCTAACGGTGGCAAAGCAATTGTACTCAGAGGTAAACTGTAAAAAAGCTTTCTAAAAACTTCTCTGTGATGTGTGAACTCATCTCACAGATTTACACTTATGTTTCAAGGAGCAGGCCACAAACACTGTCTTTGTGGAAACTGAGATGTTCTATTATGGAAGGCTTTGAATCCTACGCTGCTAAAGGATGTATCGCCCGTTAAAAACGGGAAAAAATCTTTCTGAGAAACTTCTTTGTGATCTGTGAATTCGTCTCACAGAGTTACATCTTTGTCCTCAGGAAGCAGTTTGCTAACACTCTTTTCGTAGAATCTGCAAGGTGATATTTGGGAGCCCATTGGGGTCCATGGTGAAAAGGGAAATATCATCACATAATGAGTAGTGGGAAGCTTTCTGCGAGATTCCTTTCTGATATGTGACTTCACCACACAGAGTTCCACACACTGCTTCTCGGCAGCGTTTGCTAAGACTGTTGTCTTGGATTCTGCAAAGTGATATTTAGGAGCTCATTGAGGGCTATGGTGAAAAAGGATATACCCTCAGACAGAAAGTGGCAAGAAGCATTCTGAGAAACTGCATTGCTGTGAGTGAGTGCAACTGACAGAGTTACACGTTTCTCTTCAGCTATCAGTTTGCTAAAGCAGTTTGCTTGGAAACTGCAATGAGATTCTTCTTAGCGCAATGAAGCTCACGGTGACAAAGCAAGTGTCCTCGGAGGAAAAATGGAAAGAAGCTTTCTTAGAAACTTCTCTGTGATGTGTGAACTCATCTCACAGAGTTACACTTATGTTTCAAGGAGCAGGCCACTAACACTGTCTTTGTTGAAACTGAGATGTTCTATTATGTAAGTCTTTCAGTCCTACGCTGCTAAAGGATATATCGCCAGTTAAAAATGGGAAAGAAGCTTTCTGAGAAACTTCTTTGTGATC
>NW_022295030.1:0-1162 GCF_002776525.5 Piliocolobus tephrosceles
TAGTTGTTACCTGTGGATACTTCCTATTTCACAATGGTCCCTAATGGACTCCCACTTATCACTTTCCAGATTCCACGAAAAGAGTGTTAGCAAACTGCTTCCTTAGCAATAAGCTGTAACTCTGTGAGATGAATTCACGGATTAGAAAGACATTTGTCAGAAAGCTTTCCTCTCCTTCTCAACAGATGATATTTCCTGTAACAGCGTAATCCTCAATGCTATCCAAAGTAGCCCTTCTTGGGTTCGTCAAAGACAGTGTTAATGGCCTGCTCTATGAAGTATAAGTGTAACTCTGTGAGATGAATTCACACATCAACAAGAAGTTTCTAAGGAAGCTTCTTTCCTGTTTTCATGTGAGGATGTTTCTTTTGTCACCATAAGCTGCTTTGGCTAAGCAATATCCCATTGCAGATTTCCAGAAAACTGTGTTATCAAAGACATGACTGTGGAGAAACATGTAGCTCTGTGAGTTGCTTTCACACATGGCAATGCAGTTTCTCAGAAGGCTTCTTTCCAGTTTCTGTCTCAGGGTATTTCCTTTTTCAACATTGCCCTCAATGAACTCCCAAATATCGCACTGCAGAATCGAGACAGCAGTGCTAGCGAAATGTTCCAAGAAAGGAAGCGTGCAGCTCTGTGTGATGAAGTCACACATCAGAAAGCAGTCTCTCAGAAAGCTATTTTCTAGCTGTTATCTGAGGATACTGCCTTTTTCACAGTAGGCCCTAATAGGCTCCCTAATATCACTTTCCAAGTTCCACGAAAAGAGTGTTAGCAAACTGCTTCTTTAGCCGTAAGCTGTAACTCTGTGAGACGAATTCACAGATCAGAAAGAAATTTGTCAGAAAGCTTTCCTCTCCTTCTCAACAGATGATATTTCCTTTAACAGCGTAGGCCTCAAAGCTATCCAAAGTAGCACTTCTTAGGTTCTTCAAAGACAGTGTTAATGGCCTGCTCTATGAAATATAAGTGTAACTCTGTGAGATGAATTCACACATCAACAAGAAGTTTCTAAAGAAGCTTCTTTCTTGATTTCATATGAGGATGTTTCCTTTGTCACCATAAGCTGCATTGCGCTAAGCAATATCCCATTGCAGATTCTCTGAAAACTGAGTTATCAAACTCATGACTGAAGAGAAACTTGTAGCTCTGTGAGTTGCTT
>NW_022295031.1:0-1634 GCF_002776525.5 Piliocolobus tephrosceles
GATTGCAAAAATTTTCTCCCATTCTGTAGGTTGCCTGTTCATTCTGATGGTAGTTTCTTTTGCTGTGCAGAAGCTCTTTAGTTTAATGAGATCCCATTTGTCAATTTTGGCTTTTGCTCTCGTTGCTTTTGGTGTTTTAGACGTGAAGTCCTTGCCCATGCCTATGTCCTGAATGGTACTACCTAGGTTTTCTTCTAGGGTTTTTATGGTATTAGGTCTAACATTTAAGTGTCTAATCCATCTTGAATTAATCTTCGTATAAGGAGTAAGGATAGGATCCAGTTTCAGCTTTCTACTTATGGCTAGCCAATTTTCCCAGCACCATTTATTAAATAGGGAATCCTTTCCCCATTTCTTGTTTCTCTCAGGTTTGTCAAAGATCAGATGGCTGTAGATGTGTGGTATTATTTCTGAGGACTCTGTTCTGTTCCATTGGTCTATATCTCTGTTTTGGTTCCAGTACCATGCTGTTTTGGTTACTGTAGCCTTGTAGTACAGTTGGAAGTCAGGTAGCGTGATGCCTCCAGCTTTGTCCTTTTGACTTAGGATTGTCTTGGTAATGCGGGCTCTTTTTTGGTTCCATATGAACTTTAAAGCAGTTTTTTCCAATTCGGTGAAGAAACTCATTGGTAGGCTGATGGGGATGGCATTGAATATATAAATAACCTTGGGCAGTATGGCCATTTTCACGATATTGATTCTTCCTATCCATGAGCATGGTATGTTCTTTCATTTGTTTGTGTCCTCTTTGATTTCACTGAGCAGTGGTTTGTAGTTCTCCTTGAAGAGGTCCTTTACATCCCTTGTAAGTTGGATTCCTAGGTATTTTATTCTCTTTGAAGCAATTGTGAATGGAAGTTCATTCCTGATTTGGCTCTCTGCATGTCTGTTACTGGTGTATAAGAATGCTTGTGATTTTTGCACATTGATTTTGTATCCTGAGACTTTGCTGAAGTTGCTTATCACCTTAAGAAGGTTTTGGGCTGAGACGATGGGGTTTTCTAAGTATACAATCATGTCATCTGCAAACAGGGACAATTTGACTTCTTCTTTTCCTAAGGCAATACCCTTGATTTCTTTCTCTTGCCTGATTGCCCTACCCAGAACTTCCAACACTATTTTTTTTTTAATTTTTTCGGCAATTCAGAAATTAAGTATTTTATTTATTTTTTTATTTTATTTTTTTATTATACTTTAAGTTCTAGGGTACATGTGCATAACGTGCAGGTTTGTTACATGTGTATACATGTGCCATGTTGGTGTGCTGCACCCATCAACTAGTCAGCACCCATCAATTCATCATTTATATCAGGTATAACTCCCCAATGCAATCCCTCCCCCATACCCCATTCCCATGATAGGCCCCATTGTGTGAAGTTCCCCTTCCCGAGTTCAAGTGAGCTCATTGTTCAGTTCCCACCTATGAGTGAGAACATGCGGTGTTAGGTTTTCTCTTCTTGTGATAGTTTGCTAAGAATGATGGTTTCCAGCTGCATCCATGTCCCTACAAAGGACGCAAACTCATCCTTTTTTATGGCTGCATAGTATTCCATGGTGTATATGTGCCACATTTTCTTAATCCAGTCTGTCACTGATGGACATTTGGGTTGATTCCAAGTCTTTGCTATTGTGAA
>NW_022295032.1:0-6169 GCF_002776525.5 Piliocolobus tephrosceles
TCAAGATACTAACATGCGTTAAAATAAAACTCATGGAGAAAGGAACTGGCAAGTCTCACTTAAAAGTCCCACTTCCAAACCCACTTGGTAAAGAAGCAAACACACAAAGAATGTGTGTAGTACCAGGACCCAATGAACAACAGCCCCCACACAGAGCGCAGCCCAAGGCCTGCTTCTGTGAAGACGCTGGTGTTGGAACACAGCCAGGTCCACCTGCTTCAAATACAATCCGGCCCTTTAAGAACAAGGCCGCCCGCCCCCGAGAGAGAGAACCCTAAAGAGTCCATCTGATGTACCTCTCGCTGCCTTTTCCCTTCTTCCCTACTTTCTTGTCAGCTTCCTGCCCTTCACCAGTTCTTGACTGGGATGAAGACTATCTCCCAACCACTAGGCCAAGTGGTACAGAAAAGTCCAGTTTTACCTTAGAAAACTCCCTCCACCATCACAGTTTTGATGGCCCCCACCCCAACTGCCAGCAGCCTAACATCCCTAGTAAGAACACCACAGAAGAATTTCAGGGTCTTCTTGCGGAGGCCCACATCCTCTCTGCCTGCACCCGCAGCCCACACTGAAGGCGCCGGCACTCATATCTACACACCTCGGCTTCCATCTGTTCCCTCCAACCACAATGCACGCTGGACACCTTTGCAACTGAGCAAGCACCTGGGACGCTCTGAGCGTCCCAGGTGGACCCAATCCCACCTGCCAATGTGGCCCCACAGCACAACGCACCCTCACGGTCTGTGTGTCTGCAGTACAAGTACAGGTGACCTCACCACACAGAGGGAACCCTTCCTGAGTCCGGCCTGCTGAGTGACGAAGGGGTGCCTGCCACGGAAAGTGGCGATGTTTGTGAAACTCAATGGGTTTAAATTAAATTTGGTAAGAATAATTCAAAGTCATTTGCAATAGAGACACACCCACTTTCCAATTAGCATCAATCCCTGTACCAAGCCAGCAGCCAAAGTTTCTAATGACAGTCCATGCATGGAATGCCAGGTCAAGAACACAAAACCTGCAATCTTTTTTTTTTTTTTTTTTTGAGACGGAGTCTCGCTCTGTTGCCCAGGCTGGAGTGCAGTGGCCGGATCTCAGCTCACTGCAAGCTGCGCCTCCCGGGTTTACGCCATTCTCCTGCCTCAACCTCCCGAGTAGGTGGGACTACAGGCACCCGCCACCTTGCCCGGCTAGTTTTTTGTATTTTTTTAGTAGAGACGGGGTTTCACCGTGTTAGCCAGGATGGTCTCGATCTCCTGACCTCGTGATCCGCCCGTCTCGGCCTCCCAAAGTGCTGGGATTACAGGCTTGAGCCACCGTGCCTGGCCAAAACCTGCAATCTTTAAAACATTACTAAAGAAACCGTCCTGAGGGTTTTAACAGTTTCCATTTGCACTCACCTCGCAAGCCTTCTAAGAGTTTTGGAAAATGAACATGTCCCTCTGGTCCGTGTCCAAGTCTCTGCTTGTCACCTTTTCCACATGAATAAACGTGGCCATCTTTTGTCAAAGCAATGGAAAACTGACTTCCACAGCGGACTCTGACCACATCCAAGTCTTGAAGCTTTTCAATCAGCTTTGCGGTTTTGCAGCCATCACTACCACCTCTGCCCAATTTCTCATAGTCACCATCTCCCCAGGACCACACCTGCCCTAAAAAATACAAATGCATTTAAATAACAACTGTGCATTTTAATGAAAAATTTTAAATGAAAGACAATAATCTAATGAAAAATGCACACTAATGTAGACCACCCACATGCACAGTTAATACTACGAGGGAGGCTACTGAGCAAATGAAATCTAGGTGACACCTGAGGTTGATACAGAAGCAAGAAAGAAAAGAAAAGCGGAGTTTTCTTTTTGTTTTCATTACATGAAAAACCAAGTCCTGACTCTTACTAGCCTGGGCTCAATGTCCACTGCTTCACAGAACCAAAGGCCCACTGCCTCCATGACACACAGTAACTGGGGCCCGGCACACTGCAGACGCTTGCGGACCACCCTCCCGTTAGCCTGCCTGCTTCTGTTGCCACCGTGCTGACCGCTGGTCAGCCGTACCACTGTACGTGCTCCCAACTGCATATATCAGCATAATTATGTAAGTTGATTAAATATTACATAAAGGGATAAAATACAATTGCAAAAGTAAATGTTTTTATTTTTACTGTGAAAAATAAGCTGAAAACTTTGCAAAAACTTAATGAAAGTGAATTGCTAAAAAACAAAATTGTTAGGCTGGGCACGGTGGCTCACGCCTGTAATCTCAGCACTCTGGGAGGCCGAGGCCGGCAGATCACTTGAGCCCAGGAGTTCGAGACCAGCCTGGGCAACATGATGAAACCCTGTCTGTACTGAAAATACAGAAATCAGCCAGGCGTGGTGGTGAACATCCATAATCCACCTGAGGCATGAGAATTGCTTGACCCCAGGAGGTGGAGGTTGCAGTAAGCCAAGACTGTACCACTGCACTCCAGCCTGGGTGACAGAGCGAAACTCTGTCTTCCAAAACAAAAAACAAAAAAAAAACAGTGAAATTACATAAAGGTGAAAACTGTAAAAGATCAGGAAAAACAAATCAGAGAAGATATCACATTGCTCCACAGGTTCCCACATTCTATTTTGTAATAACTAAAGATAGTCAAATATTTTCCTCAACGATCAGATGGTAAATATTTTTAGCCTTTGTGGGCTTTCTGTCCCAACGACCCTGCTGTGCCACTGTCACAGGAAAGGAGCCACAGACAATACGTAAATGAGTGGGCAGGCCTGCACACCAATACAACTCCACCTGCAAAAGCAGGCCGAACCCGAGCGAACCGGAAACTGGAGATGACACACTATGACGTGGTCAATGAAAGCAGCACAGCAGACCTGCACACAGAGATCAGAGCGTGCACTTTCACACACTGTGCTGAAAATTCTGCTGTTCACGTAGCCCGCCTGGCTATTTCCCACTGTCCTCAAGGCCAGACTGCAGGGTAGGATACTTCTACCGTAAGAGTCGCCTCAGAAAATAACAGCACGGCAGGGACACTTCCCTACAAGATCTGCACCAAAGAAACACCAGTGTGAGGAAGACAATGTCCGCAGCCTGTTCAAGGCAGTTTACTCAACATATAATCACAAACTTCAACTAAAGTAGCAACTACACTAAAGAATGCAAGGCTGATCTCCTAACACAGCTCAGACCTCACAAAACTTTTAACCAGGAAATATTTTAAGGTCTACCACTCACTCGATATCGATAAAACAGATATTTTAAAATGACAAGATGTCAAATTGAAAGCTTGACAGCAGGAGCCTTTCAGAGGAGACCATCTTTGCTCTAGGACTCACAATAGCAGAAACAAGATGGCTCTGACAAGTCTGTCCGGCAATGGCAGCGGGACCTATGCATATAGGGAAGTATCTGAAATGACTTTTCATCTTTGACCTGAGAAATGCCCAAAAGTCACTCAATTATCTACTGCCATTCAACTTCTGCAGGAGAGAAAGCAAGCTGACAGGTACCAGCTGATTTAACAGAAAGACTCCACAACGCCAGACACACACAAGATGCCAAGGACAGATCCCTACAATACTGACAGACGAGTCGTTTCTAAAAAATTAACGTGACTTTGACCATCAAACCTCATCACATACCCTTGAAAACAGATGAGGATGATCTCAGTTAGGAACAAACACAAAAGCAAAATTCAAAGCAAGCAGATACCGCAGCGTCAGACTATAGAACAGGGAAAGACTTAGCAGGAATTACCACACGGAATCAAGAGTGGCCGAACATTAAGAAATGTAATAATACTAATCAGAGACAATTCAGAGTGTCAATCATTCCATTCCAACTCTCATTCTTAAAAAATAAAATGCCCACACAGGAACGGCGGCAGCTGCTAACCTGCTGACAGGCCCCAGGCAAACAAGCCCTGTCAAATCAATAAGCTCCCACCTCAACTACTTAGATAAACAACAGCAAAATAAACTCAAAGCAAGCATAAGGAAGAAAATAGTATAAATATATATATATATACATATATAACCACCGGGGCCTCTTCACCAATGTCACTGAGCCCCAGACCCACTGGACAACAGGGTGGGCGGCCTTGTGAGGCCCACTGTACTCATCTCACTTCCTCCAGGGAAGCTGCCATGCGTGTCCTCGAGGCCCTGTCCTGGGTGGCGAGAGCTCTATGTACCGTTCTCAGTGACAGCCAGGGTCTGAGCGTCCCCACTCCCACACGCCACACCGATGACCTTCAGTCCTTTAAGCCCAGCTACCAGCACTGGAATGGCCTCGTCCTCACTGGAGCCTTCAAACAGATAGGACGGCTGTTCCTAAGTCCTGTGAGAGGCCACCTCCTGCTGCATGCTCCCACTCACGCAGGGCAGACGTACCGTGGCCCAGCCGGCCGGAGTTCCCGCGGCCCCCGGGGTACAGTGATGGCTGCGCTGTAAGTGCTCCCACAAGCGATCTGCACCCCGTGCTTCCCGGCCTGCTTTCCAGAGAAGGCGGAGATCACCTTAGGCTCCTCCAGAGGCCTTGGGGAGGAAGGGAACAAACATGAATGAATGCCCTTCTTCTTGGTGTTATTTCTTATTAGTGTTAGCAAAGGAAATTCACTGTCCAAATGGAGACCATGACAGCATCAGGCCAGCTTCACCTTCCAGGTACCTTATAAAATAAGGAAGAGAGAATTTGAACACCTAACACCTCCATGACTGTTTGTTAAGCTGGAACCCGATGCCAAGCACGGTATCCAGTAGAATTACAAAAACAGTGTGAAAGTCTTGTACAATAGGCCAGGCACGGTGGCTCACACCTGTAATCCCAGCACTGTGGGAGGCTGCGGTGGGCGGATCACCTGAGGTCAGGAGTTTCAGACCAGCCTGGCTAATGTGGTGAAACCTCATCTCTACTAAAAATACAAAATTAGCTGGGAATGGTGGCGGGCCCCTGTAATCCCAGCTAACTGGAAGGCTGAGGCAGGAGAATCGCTTGAACCCGGGAGGCGGAGGTTGCAGTGAGCTGAGATCACGCCATTGCACTCCAACTTGGGCAACAAGAACAAAACTCCATCTCAATAAAACAGACTTGTACAATAAAGTCCATTGCAGCTTTCTTCACAATGGCCCAAAACCACGGTCCATCTGCAACAGAAGGAATGAATTACCCATATACCCAGCAACGTGGCTGGATCTCAAGACATCATGCTAAGTGACAGACACCAGAAACAAAACACCATACACTGTGTGGCTTTGTTTACCTTCAATTATGGAAAGACAAAATAGTAACAACAGAGGGCATTTCAGAGGTTGTCAGGAACTGGAGGGAGGAAGTGGGAATCAACTCAAAGGGTACGAACAGGGCCCTGGAAGCGACAGGCACACCCCATGTCTTGATGGTGGTGACTCCCCAGCCGAGTGCACTTGCCAAAACCCATCCAACTCTACATCCGAAACTCAGTCATCTGGTTGTACGTAAGCCTCAAAGCTGACTGACATTTATGTGTATTTGTTAAATGAATGTGGATGGAACGAAGCCAGCACTCTGCAATCTGTATTGTACAAATGAAAAGTATGAGGCAGTGGGGATTAGGGTAGAGAAGTCTTACTAGTTGAAGAAATGGCAAAGTTAACAAAATATCCTATTCTTAGGATCCAGAATACGTTCCTACGATGGATGACATTTTCTTGAGCATCTATAGAAGCCAGGCCTCTCCAAAGGCATGGTTTACGCACTTTGTGACCTACTAGTTTGCAAAGTACACACAGTGGCACAGGCACACACAGCGACAGTCCAATGATTCTACCCCAGCACAACCTCTCCCTTATTCAGCTTAAGTTTCAACCTCCCCAAAAGGTTATCTCCAGCTTCTGCCATCTGCACTGATCTCTCTTCCTTCCTTGAAGTCCTAGAATAAGGGATAAGTTACTCATCCTAGCACTTACTCTGCACTGAGAATTGCTTTACTATGAAATATTTTATACAAAGTCAGTAATAAATACCTGAAGGAAATAAGCAGACATACCACCCTGTCCTGTACCTCAAAGCCTTCAAGTCCCGTGTACCCCATGTCAATCCCAGCCCTTAGGATCCAGTGTGACAGTAACAGCTATAAATTCCATGGAGATCAATCTTTGGTTTTTCACTCGTTTTACATTTGTCTGAATCC
>NW_022295034.1:0-1174 GCF_002776525.5 Piliocolobus tephrosceles
AACGTTTATGTATGCTATGAACGTTTATGTATGCTATGAACGTTTATATACGTGTGTTTACATCACCCAAGAGTTTATTTTTTTTTTTAATTTGTATACACGCATCAGTATCTTTTTTACAAAGTACATATATTTATATTAAAAAAAAATTATATGTATATAATCAGATCAATTTTTTTATTTTTTTATTTTGTCTATATTTATTTTATCAAAGTTTTTCATAAAAATAAATGCATACACTAGTGAATCATATGATGTATATAGACAATGCAACTTTATTGAAAATATTTATTATAGAAAAAAATGGTATGTCATAAAATAACCAGAGAGTACCTGCATATATATATATATATATATATATATATATATATATGCCACACACGTGTCTGTTTTAGCTCATTGAATCAAACATACATGGATGCATGTATATACGAATAAGCTACATATGCACCCACAATCAACCCACACACAAATAAGAATTACTCATATTTAAAATTGTAGTAACGTAAAAAAAAAAAAAAAAAAAAAAAAAAAAAAGTTTTAATATTGTTATTATATAATTTTTTATTTTTTTTTAAACAAAAAACTTTAAGTATATTGCTTTTTATATCCATTTTTATGATGGACGTAAATTTCCCAGTTTAGTTATTTTTTTTTTTTCTCATTATGGCTAACCACTATTTATACTAAAAAAAAACATGTAGTAAAAAAAGAATGCAATATGAGTGAATTTATTTGTTTATCTAAAAAAAACATGGTATAATAAAAATAAAAGTATAAATTAATAGAGCAAAAATAATGTTTTTATTTTTTATGTTGTTTAAATTCATATGTTAATTTATAAATATGCCTAAAGTTTAATAGTAACATACCTATATCACTCATTAAAAGGAAAATATAACACGTGCGCACCAACACACATATATGTAGCCAAATTAAACCGTGGTTATCATTTATGCAGTACACATAAGAATGTACACTTTTTTTTAAATTTGTAAACGTATAAGTATATTAACATTTATTATGTTAAAATGGTTTTTTTTTATACTTTTCTTTCTAAGTATACTAAGAGTTATAAATAATTTTTAATTATTTTATAGCGTCCACTAATGTGAGAAAAAAAAAAAAAAAAAAAAAAAAAAAAATAGTTACATAACCAGTTGATGTAGAAAAA
>NW_022295035.1:0-1508 GCF_002776525.5 Piliocolobus tephrosceles
TAATTGAAGAAAATACTAAGTTTTGTTTAGAGGCTATAAAGATATAATTTTTAAGACTTAAATATCCTTGTTTTAAAAGTAAATATAAATTTTGTTTTCTTCACGCTATGGCACAGGTGTTTGTTTAAATGTACACGGTATACAAATTATTTTGCACATAAGCCACATTTTTAAAATTAAAAACAAATTTACATTATTTGAATGAACTATTCACACTTGGACAAGAGTCAGACATTTCTAATGGAGAGATGAAAGTAGCCAGTACTCTCTTACTTTGGGGATACACATTGCCTCAACATTTTCAGGGTGAATATACATAACAATTTTCATTTTCTGGAGTATTTTTCTATACCTACGGTGAGGTAGATATGTAATCCTATATAGGTCTATTTAGTGCAAATCATGTATATTACTACAGAAGGATAAAATTGACCTTGGTATCTGCTTCTAATTTGCCTTATAAGCGATCCATCACTTCTTATGCCTTCTTTCAATTTATTTATTTTACTAAAATAGATCTAGAAACCAGGTGCCTTAGTAAATATATATAATATATTTAATAATATAATAAATATATTAATATAATATAATAATATATTATATATATTATATTTAATAATATAATAATATATATTATATATATATATATGGAAGTTATTTCCAAATGTGGTAATACTTCTCTCTAACCCTCAAAAATATAATGGGTATCAACATTTCCTATATACATATAGACACACAATATATATATATATATATATTTACTTATTTCTAACCATTTTGTGACTCCCAAAAACATAATGGATATCAAGATTTCTACAAAATAGAAATTAAAGCATAATAATGATATTCCAGTTCTCAAAAACACATTTCCAGGCATCTCTACAATTGACAAATGAAACTTACTAGAGTAATGCAAAGAAATTGCTCTGTGCATGTGTGACTAGTATTCCTAGGTTATACTTTAGCTTATCCTACTATGTGGAAATGCTACTGCTGATCTATGAATTAGCCATTATCTCAAATTTTTTTATCTAGTTTGATATGTACACTGTCTCCCACAAGCAGGGTCTCATGCTTCAGAGAGAGAGAGAGAGAGAAGTGGCAAGCCTTAGACCTTGAGATAATCAGACTGATAGTGATGTCTTGGGAATGGCAGAGTAAGGTGTCTGAATACTAGGTCTGCTGATTCAAACTACCATCGCCTGGCAAACACTGACAGAATCAGCTCTGTTTTTGGAATCTTGATATTTTGCTTTTGCACCTTTGGGATAATTGTGGGCTCTACAAGAGCAAAATATTAACGTTAAGGCACAGTCCTGGGTAGTCTGGCTTGGTATTGAAGTAACACAACTCAGAGCTACTCTGCACAAATTAGGAGAGTAGGATTATCTTTTAACTCCAGAGGCATTTAAACAAAAAAGAAAAACCTCTTTCCAGTCACTTGCTTGCTGCTGAGATAACGAAACATAGAATTCAGTAACTACACAGCATAAGGAATACAATCTTTG
>NW_022295036.1:0-2254 GCF_002776525.5 Piliocolobus tephrosceles
TATTTCCTTTTTCACCATGGGCCCAAATGGGCTCCCAAATATCACCTTGAAGATTGTAGGAAAAGAATGTTAGCAAACTGCTTCCTGAGGACAAAGATCTAACTCTGTGAGACGAATTCACAGATCACAAAGAAGTTTCTCAGGACGCTTCTTTCCCGTTTTTATCTGACGATATTTCCTTTTTCAGCGTCGGCCTGAAAGCCTTGCATAGTAGAACTTCTCAGTTTCCCCAAAGACAGTGTTAGTGGCCTGCTCCATGAAACATTAGTGTAACTCTGTGAGATGAATGCACACATCAGAGAGAAGTTTCTAAGAAAGCTTCTTTGCAGTTTTCCTCTGAGGACACTTGCTATGTCACCGTAAGCTTCATTACGCTAAGAAGAATCCCATTGCAGATTCCAAGCAAACTGCCTTAGCAAACTGATAGCTGGAGAGAAACGTGTCACTCTGTGAGTTGCACTCACACATAGCAATGCAGTTTCTCACAATGCTTCTTGCCACTCTCTGTCTGAGGATATATCCTTTTTCACCGTAGGCCTCAATGAGCTCCCAAATATCACTTTGTAGAATCCAAGACAAAAGTCTTAGCAAACTCTGCCAAGAAGCAATGTGTGGAACTCTGTGTGATGAAGTCACATATCAGAACGCAATCTCTCAGGAAGCTTCCCTCTAGTTATTATGTGATGATATTTCCTTTTTCACCATGGGCCCCAATTGGCTCCCAAATATCACCTTGCAGATTCTAGGAAAAGAGAGTTAGCAAACTGCTTCCTGAGGACAAAGATGTAACTCTGTGAGACGAATTCACAGATCAGAAAGAAGTTTCTCAGGAAGCTTCTTTCCCGTTTTTAACTGACGATATTTCCTTTTTCAGCGTCGGCCTGAAAGCCTTGCAAAGTAGAACTTCTCAGTTTCCCCAAAGACAGTGTTAGCGGCCTGCTCCATGAAACATAAGTGTAACTCTGTGAGATGAATTCACACATAAGAGAGAAGTTTGTAAGAAAGCTTCTTTGCAGTTTTCCTCTGAGGACACTTGCTTTGTCACCGTAAGCTTCATTACGCTAAGAAGAATCCCATTGCAGATTGCAAGCAAACTGCCTTAGCAAACTGATAGCTGGAGAGAAACGTGTAACTCTGTGAGTTGCACTCACACATAGCAATGCATTTTCTCAGAATGCTTCTTGCCACTTCTCTGTCTGAGGATATATCGTTTTTCACCATAGCCCTCAATGAGCTCCCAAATATCACTTTGCAGAATCCAAGACAAGAGTCTTAGCAAACTCTGCCAAGAAGCAATGTGTGGAACTCTGTATGATGAAGTCACATATCAGAACGCAATCTCTCAGGAAGCTTCCCTGTAGTTATTATGTGATGATATTTCCTTTTTCACCATGGGCCCCAATTGGCTCCCAAATATCACCTTGAAGATTGTAGGAAAAGAATGTTAGCAAACTGCTTCCTGAGGACAAAGATGTAACTCTGTGAGACGAATTCACAGATCACAAAGAAGTTTCTCAGGACGCTTCTTTCCCGTTTTTAACTGATGGTATTTCCTTTTTCAGCGTCTGCCTGAAAGCCTTGCAAAGTAGAACTTCTCAGTTTCCCCAAAGACAATGTTAGTGGCCTGCTCCATGAAACATAAGTGTAACTCTGTGAGATGAATTCACACATAAGAGAGAAGTTTGTAAGAAAGCTTCTTTGCAGTTTTACTCTGAGGATACTTGCTCTGTCACCGTAAGCTTCATTATGCTAAGAAGAATCCCATTGCAGATTCCAAGCAAACTGCCTTAGCAAACTGATAGCTGGAGAGAAACGTGTAACTCTGTGAGTTGCACTCACACATAACAATGCAGTTTCTCAGAATGCTTCTTGCCACTCTCTGTCTGAGGATATATCGTTTTTCACCATAGCCCTCAATGAGCTCCCAAATATCACTTTGCAGAATGCAAGACAACAGTCTTAGAAAACTCTGCAAAGAAGCAATGTGTGGAACTCTGTGTGATAAAGTCACATATCAGAATGCAATCTCTCAGAAAGCTTCCCTCTAGTTATTATGTGATGATATTTCCTTTTTCACCATGGGCCCCAATTGGCTCCCAAATATCACCTTGCAGATTCTAGGAAGAGAGTGTTAGCAAACTGCTTCCTGAGGACAAGACGTAACTCTGTGAGGCGAATTCACAGACCACAAAGAAGATTCTCAGGAAGCTTCTTTCCCGTTTTTATCTGACGATATTTCCTTTTTCAGCGTCGG
>NW_022295037.1:0-1524 GCF_002776525.5 Piliocolobus tephrosceles
TATCTAGACAGTGTTATTGTCTCAAAGCCATTTTAGCAATGATTTGCTGGCCTTGTGGAGACCTTGTTAGGAGTACTGTATTTTAATGGCTACATTAAATTTGATTGTCCCATTATTTAAGGATCTGTCGTATTTTGTCTCTCAAAAAATGACAGCTATTGGTGATTAAAGATGAGTCCAACTCCATCCCTTCAAGTCTTTTATTGAAGGATGGCTACTAAATAAATAATAATTAATATTTAATAAAATAAACTGAATGATGAAAGTGCCTTTGAGCATGCTCTTCTTCATTCACTGTCCAACTACAATTTGTCACCTTCTAGTCAGAAAACCTCTGCCTTGTTCTGATCCACTCCCTTTGGAGTTGTAAACCACTGTTTCTTACTTTCATAGCACCATGAGAATAACTGTCAGAACAAATTACAATGTGTTATCATCATTGCTTAATTTGTAATATTCTATATGAAAAGTTTTTAAAGATAGGGATAGTATCTTTTACTTTTGTGTCTTTGAATCTACACATAATGTGGCAAATAAAAGCTAAAAACACAATTGTGAAAGGAATAAGCACATGAAAAGGATCTTTCAATTAAACCCAGAAGTGTGAACAAAAATATATAAAAATTGATGAATGCAAGGAATTATAATGAAAGTTGCAAGCTACTGTTAATAGTTAATTTAACACTAAGCATGTTTTTATTGTTAATACCACATTTTAATATCAATTTATTATTTACCTAATAGTTGTAGCTAAAATTATACTTTTATTTTAAAGAAACTAACTTCCTTAGGTTTATGCTGTAAAATCCCTTTAGCAGCCTGGAGTCTCTTATGTGTGGGTGCATGCTGTCAATTACCTGATAGCAATGGGTTCATCACTACACCCCAGCACCAGGTACAGTAGATGCAGGATTATCAATGAAGAAAAGCTCACTTCTATTAAGAACCTGTGTGTTTCTAACAACAGTTATGCTATCATTTATTAAATATATCTTATTAGTGCATTTAACTTATAGGAATCCATATTCCTATAATTTAAAGAAAACAAAAAAACAACATCTCATTTTTACTGATGTATAGCATGTAGAGTAGTGTACAAACCATAAGCTTTCATGTCTATATGCCATCGAAAATATACACTTGTAAATGAGTAGGAAATTATCACCATCCCAGAAACTTCCCTTGTGATCCTCATCAATCTTGACTTCTTTGTCCTCCCCAAAACACTCCTATCCTGATATCTGACACATAGGATTCATATTTCCTTTATGGGAAAAGTGTATATGTGGGAGTATATTTATGTCATATTTTATGTCTTTATTTGTAGATAAAAGGTATGAAATTGCACCTTATGTATTATTTCATCTTTTATTATTGTGTATGAGATGCATCCATATTGTTCCATGTTATATGTGGGAGTAGTTTATTATCATGGCTGTAAAATATCTTAGTAATTGAATATTCCACAATGTATGTACATAATTATTTTGTTTATGAACATTTCATTTGTTTCCCATTTGGGCC
>NW_022295038.1:0-1183 GCF_002776525.5 Piliocolobus tephrosceles
AAAAAAAAAAATGATAAAGGGGATATCACCACTGACCCCACAAAAATACAGACTACCATCAGGGAATACTATAAACACTTCTACGCAAATAAACTAGAAAACTTAGAAGAAATGGATAATTCCTGGACATATACACTCTCCCAAGACTAAAGCAGGAAGAAGTTGAATCCTTGAACAGACCAATAACAGGCTCTGAAATTGAGACAATAATTAATAGCCTACTAACCAAAAAAAGTCCAGGATCAGACAGATTCACAGCTGAATTCTACCAGAGGTATAAGGAGGAGCTGGTACCATTCCTTCTGAAACTATTCCAATCAATAGAAAAAGAGGGAATCCTCCCTTACTCATTTTATGAGGCCAACATCATCCTGATACCAAGACCTGGCAGAGACACACCAAAACAAGGGAATTTTAGACCAATATCCCTGATGAACATTGATGCAAAAATCCTCAATAAAATACTGGTTAACCAAATCCAGCAGTACATCAAAGAGCTTATCCACCATGATCAAGTGGGCTTCATCCCTGGGATGCAAGGCTGGCTCAACACACGCAAATCAATAAATGTAATCCAGCATATAAACAGAACCAAAGACAAAAACCACATGATTATCTCAATAGACGCAGAAAAGGCCTTTGACAAAATTCAACAGCCCTTCATGCTAAAAACTCTCAATAAACTCAGTATTGATGGAACGTATCTCAAAATAATAAGAGCTATTTATGACAAATCCACAGCCAGTATCATACTGAATGGGCAAAAACTGGAAGCATTCCCCTTAAAAACTGGCACAAGACAGGGATGCCCTCTCTCATCACTCCTATTCAACATAGTGTTGGAAATTCTGGCCATGGCAATCAGGCAAGAGAAAGAAATAAAGGGTATTCAGTTAGGAAAAGAAGAAGTCAAATTGTCCCTGTTTGCAGATGACATGATTGTCTATTTAGAAAACCCCATCGTCTCAGCCCAAAATCTCCTGAAACTGATAAGCAGCTTTAGCAAAGTCTCAGGATACAAAATTATTGTGCAAAAATCACAAGCATTCTTATACACCAATTTCAGACAGAGAGCCAAATCACGAATGAATTTCCATTCACAATTGCTTCAAAGACAATAAAATACCTAGGAATCCAACTTACAACAGATGTGAAGGACTTCTTCAAGGAGAACTACAAACCA
>NW_022295039.1:0-2180 GCF_002776525.5 Piliocolobus tephrosceles
TCTGCCCATCTCCTCTTTTCCTAGTCCATCTTTTTTTTTTTTTTTTTTCTTTTTTGAGATGGAGTCTCACTCTGTCACCCAGGCTGGAGTGCAGTGGCGTGATCTTGGCTGACTGCAGCCTCCACCTTCTGGGATCAAGCGATTCTCCTGCCTCAGCTTCCAGAATAGCTGGGATTACAGGCGCCCGCCACCATGCCCAGCTAATTTTTAAAAATATTTTTAGTAGAGATTGGGTTTCACCATATTGGCCGGGCTGATCTCAAACTCCTGACCTCAAGTGATCCACCCTCCTCGGCCTCCCAAAGTGTTGGGATTACCGGCGTGAGCCACCGTGCCCGGCCTTTTCTAGTCCGTCTTTGCTGCCTTTTCCTTCTCACGCCCTCCTTGGCCCACAGCATTGCCTCAGTCACATGACCTTCCACACCAACTGGAATTTCTCACTGGGTCTCAGTTGAGGTCCCCTAAAAGTGACAATCTCGTAGGCCTAGCTCATGTCTGCAGGCCAGGCCACAGAAGTCCTACATTTCTAGACCATCCTTGGTCCAAATAGCCAAAGGTTAGGGGGTTGGTGACCTTGCCGATGCCTGTTCAGCAGCAGTGTAGATGCAGGCAGGTCATCTGAGGAGGGGCAGGGGCTGGGAGAGAGCTGGTGGTCCCAGGGTATGTCTAGGACCCCTGTGGAGTTTTGAATGTGTCTTCACAGCCTCTGTCTCATGAATCAATTTCCTGCTCTCCCTGTCCTTTTCCCCACGGAGGGGACCTTGCAGTTGGGTTCCTGAATTATTCTGGGACCGTGAGGTGCTTGCAGTAGGTGGTCTGATTGTTTCAGCAGCTCCTTTGCCTCTTAGCTGGGCCCTCCTGAACCATCACACATCCGAGTCACCTTTTTGTGCATGTTGGGCTTTGGTCTTAGAGAACCCAGAGCTCTTCCTCCTCCTCTGGGCAGGTGTCTCCAGGGAAGGTAACGCCCCATCAGCCTCTAGAGTCCTTGCAGATTTCCCGTGGCCCCACACCCGGCAGTCAGCTCGCAGACTCAGCTCCATCTTCTCACTGCTGATGGGACCTGAGAGCTCCAGCTGCTGTCGTTTGCACTCTGTGGAGATGATGTGTGCAGGCATCAGCCGGCATTTCCTTTCACTGCAGTAACGATACTCTCGGGGCTTGCAAGCTGGGACAGCCCGGGGACTGCGCACAGGGCTAGGATGTGGCGTAGGAAGGAACACTATTCCGGGGCTGTGTCAGGATGTTGGACTCAGATCCAGGGGAATGGGTAGCCTGATTGGAACGACAGGTTGCATCAAGTCCCTTCTGTCCTGATGCCCCATTTCCATGGGAGGTGTGGGGCCGAGTGGTGCCAAGACTCTACCTGCCCAGGTGGCCACTGCCAGCATTTCTCCTGAGACTCCATTCCTTTTGCTCCGTTTCTGCCTCTTGTCCCTTCTAAGGGACATCTTCCTCCCTTAGCGACATTCTGACATTCCCTCTCATTCTGGGGGCACTTCGTCTTTTAATGGAGACTTCTCACATGGAGGGCTCCTCAACTTAGCAGACTTTTGTCATCTTTGAACACACTGGTGCCTTTGAGTCACTAGCCTGTTAGTTCCAGAGACTACTTATGGCCCCACTTCTTGTGAATGTCTTTCCTAAATGCACTTAATGCAGGGAAAAGTGGCCTTTTTAGAAAGCAGCAGACATTGTCAGCAGTTAGACCATGCTGCCCCCTAGTGTCTTACTCAAGGCACTACAAGCAGGAGCAGTTTTATCTTAACAGCAAGCTGATTCATTATACCCGGTTTCTGACGTTGGTTCTGAATACGGACTTCATGCGTAATTCTAGTTGGCTCAAGGTCGAAAATGTCACAGACCAGGCACAGTTGCTCACATCTGTATTCCCAGCACTTTGGGAGGCCAAGGTGGAAGGATTGCTCGAGCCCAGGAGTTTAAGACCAGCCTGGGCAACATAGTGGGACCCCCATCGCTACAAAAAAAATAAAAAATAAATTAGCTGGGCATGGTGCCACACACTTGTAGTCCCAGGTACTTGAGAGGCTGAGGCAGGAGGATCACTTGAGCCTGGGAGGTTGAAGGCGCAGTGAGCCGTGATCACACCTCACCACTGCACTCCAGCCTGGGTGACAGAGTGAGACCCTGTCTCAAAAAAAAAAAAAAAAAAAAAAAAA
>NW_022295040.1:0-1072 GCF_002776525.5 Piliocolobus tephrosceles
TCCTCAGGACCAAACATCAGAACCAGCCAACTGCAAACTACAAGAACGTTCAAATGCATTTTCAGTAGGAAAAACAAAAGCAATAGAAAAAATTTTCCAACGTGACCCCATGGTTAAGCCGTTAGATACTCCAGCCAACAGATTGAGTCACTTTAAAATTCACACCAATTAAAATGGTTGTGAGAGTTGCAGAGCTTTACCGCTAAACCTTGAAATCATTGAAGCATTCTGCTCCACTTGCTTACAAACTAGGGTTGGGGATACTTTTCAGTCCAAAGTAGCAACCTTCTCAATCCAGCTTAGATGCGAGGCTCCCACTGACACAGGAAGAGACAGTGGCCCTTGATTATTCTCCTGTGTTCAGATACTTTGTCTTTTTTTTTTTTTTTTTTTGTATCCTGATCATCACTTCTGCTTTTCCAATTCAAACTAAAGGGAGATTAGTTCTGTTTTGGAGAAGCTGTGGTTAGTGGTTTCTTTTCACGGTTTGCTTAATCTCTTAAGTCTGGTGCTTACATTACCCAAAGAGACTTTCTTTAGTACGATAGTGCCATAACCCAGGGCTGCTCCCTCCATATCTGCTCCCCAGGAGGCTCCTTAGGAATGGGCGCTGGAGATCCAGCCCCTCTCCGTGTGCCGTTTTCTTTGAGTCCAAGGTAGGTTTGGCTCAGAGAAGAAAAGAGGCCTCCGGGTTAGGTGCCTCTGACTGCTTGCTTGTGAAATGTTTAATGATAAGGCGCCTTCCAAACTAATTTTACACATTGATAGTTGTAGCTTGAAGTATCACTGCAGTCATAAGAACAAGAAACACTCCCATAAAGTAGATTAGCAGAAAAAAGCCATAAAAGTTTAATAAAGCACAAATAAAATGGTGTTGTACGAATGTACAGTGGGAAATGCTCTCAGTCCAGCCAGATCCAGCTGTGGCGTCAGTCCAGCTGTGGCGTCCTCCTGTAAATACATTCAGCCACGTGTGGCCCTGATCGCAATCACTACTCTGAATTGTGATCCAGAATGTTCTTGGGGGCCGATGCAGGGACTGTGTCAGCAGCTGAGTCTGATTGGGCGTCAC
>NW_022295041.1:0-1032 GCF_002776525.5 Piliocolobus tephrosceles
CGGTTTCCTTGAGCTGCTGTGAGCTCCACCCAGTTCGAGCTTCCCAGCGGCTTTATTTACCTACTTAAGCCTCAGAGATGGCGGGCGCCCCTCCCCCAGCCTCGCTGCTTCCTTGCGGTTAGATTGCCGCAGACTGCTGTGTTAGCAAGGAGGGAGGCTCCGTGGGAGTTGGACCCTCCCGGCCAGGTGTGGGATATAATCTCCGGTGTGCCGGTTTTACAGCGCAGTATTGGGGTGGGAATTACCCGATTTTCCAGGTGTTGTGTGTCTCAGTTCCCCTGGTTAGGAAAAGGGACTCCCTTACCCCTCGCGCTTCCCAGGTGGAGCGATGCCTCGCCTTGCTTCAGCTCTCGCTGGTCAGGCTGCAGCAGCTGACCCGCACGGATTGTCTGGCACTCCCGAGTGAGATGACCCCAGTATCTCAGTTGAAAATGCAGAAATCACCGGTCTTCTGTGTCTTTTGCACTGGGAGATGGAGACTGGAGCTGTTCCTATTTGGCCATCTTGCTCCGCCCCCCCTACTCCTGAGTTTTAAATATAAATATTAGCTTGTAAGAAAATAAAAAAAATCTTAAAAAGTGATTAAATGTATCACATGCATTTGAGTCTGTCCAGGGCTTGTTTACTTTCAAACCTGTTCCTTATTCTTCCCATATATTGCTAGGTGTTCCAGGTGGGATGACCCCTGGAAGCAGTTTTCATGGTTATTTTGTCAGCTGCTGCCGGATGTGTTTCAGCCAATGGGAGACACTGGCACGTGATTTCAGAGCCTGATGCAGCGGAGAGAGGAAAAGGGAAAAGCTAGGGCATATGTACTCCAGTCTATATGCCGAGGCAGTGCATTGTCCTCCAGTCTATATGCCAAGGCAGTGCGTATGACAGCATGGTATCTTGTTTACACCACCAACCCCTCTTGTGGTTATTCCACTTTCTGCCGGGTGACTTCACCCCCTGAAATTTAGTAATACCATTCTCTTTCTCTCTTTCTCTCTCTTTTATTTTTCCTGCTGATTCTAATGCAATCGTGAGTTT
>NW_022295042.1:0-1166 GCF_002776525.5 Piliocolobus tephrosceles
AATGCAGTTTCTCAGAATGCTTCTTGCCACTTTCTGTCTGAGGATATATCCTTTTTCCCCATAGCCCTCAATAAGCTCCCAAATATCACTTTGCAGAATACAAAGCAACAGTCTTAGCAAACTCTGCCAAGAAGCAATGTGTGGAACTCTGGGTGATGAAGTCTCATATGAGAAAGGAATCTCTCAGAAAGCTTCCCTCTAGTTATTATGTGATGATATTTCCTTTTTCACCTTGGGCCCCAATGGGCTCCCAAATATCACCTTGCAGATTCTTGGTAAAGAGTGTTAGCAAACTGCTTCCTAAGGACAAAGATGTAACTCTGCGAGACGAATTTACAAACCATAAAGAAATTTCTCAGAAAGCTTCTTTCCCGTTTTGAACTGATGATATTTCCTTTATCAGCGTAGGCCACAATGCCTTCCAAAGTAGAACTTCTCAGTTTCCCCAAAGACAGTGTTAGTGGCATTCTCCATGAAACATAAGTGTAACTCTGTGAGATGAATTTACACATCACAGAAAAGTTTCTAAGAAAGCTTCTTTCCAGTTTTCCTCTGAGGACACATGCTTTGTCACCGTAAGCTTCATTGCGCTAAGAAGAATCCCAGCGCTGATTCCAAGCAAACTGTCTTAGCAAACTGATAGCTGAAGGGAAACGTGTAACTCTGTGAGTAGCACTCACACATAGCAATGCAGTTTCTCAGAATGCTTCTTGCCACTTTCTGCTGAGGATATATTCCTTTTCACCATAGCCCTCAATGAGCTCCCAAATATCACTTTGCAGAATATAAAGCAACAGTCTTAGCAAACTCTGCCAAGAAGCAATTTTGGAACTCTGGGTGATGAAGTCTCATATCAGAAAGGAATCTCTCAGAAAGCTTCCCTCTAGTTATTATGTGATGATATTTCCTTTATCACCATGGGCCCCAATAGGCTCCCAAATATCACCTTGCAGATTCTTGGAAAAGAGTTTTAGCAAACTGCTTGCTGAGGACAAGAATGTAACTCTGTGAGACGAATTCACAGACCACAAAGAAGTTTCTCAGAAAGCTTCTTTCCCGCTTTTAACTGACGATATTTCCTTTATCAGCGTAGGCCTCAAAGCCTTCCAAAGAAGAACGTCTCAGTTTCCCCAAAGACAGTGTTAGTGGCCTGCTACATGAAACAT
>NW_022295044.1:0-1223 GCF_002776525.5 Piliocolobus tephrosceles
CTGGAAGGGGAAAAGAGGCCGCACGGGCTGGGGATGAGGTTGCAACTACTGCGGGAGCCAGACATCTCCTCCCGAGGTCGAGGCCTTCACAAACCCAAAGTGGAACCGCCGCGAAAACGGTTGCCAAGCGGACACATGAGCCCGCCACAGACGCGGTGGGAGGCTCGCCACAGACAGGCCCACATGCAAGGAATCGCTTTTAGGCGCAACGGGCACTTTCCTCCACACACACCCACACAAACCCACACACACCCACACACACACCAAACGAAAGTGAGAGGGCAAGAAACTCACAGAGAGTCAGAGACAAGAGAGAGAATCGAAAATGGGACACACACAAACACATACACACACAGAGAATCATAGAGCAGTGGCACAGACACAAACACCCCCAGGCAGGCGCTGAGGCTACTGCGTTCGGCTCTTGACTGGGAAGGATCCTGGGTGGAAAGATTAGCCCACGGGTCTGCAGGCCGACCCGTCCTCGAGATCACGGTGGAGGGGGGGGGCGCGGTGTGGCGGGGTGGGGCACGACTTCTGGGGAGACTCACCCGAACAGCGTCTGGTTGGGCCTGAGGCTGTGATGCCGCGCTGCTTCTGCAGGAGGACTCCGCCTGTGATTTCCACATTCTGGTGAGCCCTTTGGCTGGAATCCTGGCATCCAGAGACAGTCTTGTGGACTCCGTGGAGAGGTCAGGGTGGAGCCTCCGAGCCTCGCCTCCGAAGCACTGTCACGGAGGGCTCCTGTCCGCCAGGCCTCTGGGCGTGCTTCCTATGACAACCGTGGGAACCACTGTGACGCGAGCACCCGCTCCCCAGGAGCACCCGCTCGCCGCTCCCCCCTCCCACATGCGCATTGGCTGGGCCGCCAAGTGCTCCGCCACCAGCAGTCAGGCTGTGTCCCCTTTAAAGGACGACGCCCGCTGGGCTTCAGGGGCTCTCCTGCTGCAGCCTTGGCAACGGCTGCATCCGGGGTCCTGTCGGGGGCCGCGTGGGAGACGCGGCTGCGGGCGGCGTCCCAGGATCCAACCCCTGGGGAGGAGTCCGGACTTGTGAATATCCTGAGCCGATTTCCAGCAGGGGAGGGGGAGCTTCAGGGCACCTGCTGGGGTCATCTCATGATCCCCCATCGGATCCGATTCTTGACCCCTACGGGGGAGAATGGATTGGCTGAGCACATCACATCGACTGAGGCAGGCAGGGCCTGGCTGCAGCCCAGAACG
>NW_022295045.1:0-1356 GCF_002776525.5 Piliocolobus tephrosceles
CTCACAGAGTTACAACTTATTCCTCAGGAAGCAGTTTGCTAACGCTCTTTTCGTGGATTCTTGAAAGTGATACTCGGGAGTTCATCGTAGCCTATGGTGAGAAGGGAAACATGCTCATACCAAAACTGGAAGGAAGCCTTCTTAGAAACAGCATTGCCATGTATCAACGCAACTCACAGAGTTACACTTATCTCTTCAGTCATCAGTTTGCCCTCACAGTTTTCTTGTATTCTGAAACGGGATACATCTTAGCGCAATGAAGCTTACGGTGTCAAAAGAAATACCCTCATATAAAATCGACAAATGAGCTTTCTTAGAATCTTCTCTGTGATGTGTGAATTCATCTCACAGAGATACTGTTACATTTCAAGGAGGAGTCGGTTACCACTGTCTTTGAGGAAACTGAGAACGGCTAGTTTGGGTCGCATTGAGACCTACGCTGATAAGGGAAATATCCTCCATTAAACACGTGGAAGAAGCTTTGTGAGAAACTTCTCTGTGACATGTGAATTCATCTCACAGAGTGACAACTTAGGCTTCATGCAGCAGTTTGCTGACAGTGTTTTCGTGGAATCTGGAAAGTGATATTTGGGAGCACATTGAGGCCTATGGTGAAAAAGGAAATATCCTCAGAGAATAGCTAGAAAGAAGCTTTCTGAGAGATTGCTTTCTGATCTGTAACTTCATCTCACAGAGTTATATTACTATTTCCTGCAACCATTTGCTAGCACTGTCTTTGTGGATTCTGAGCACTGATATTTCCGATAGGGTTGAAGAGTCTAAGGACACAGGAAATATCCTCCGAGAAAAACTTGAATGAAGCATTGTGAGAAACTGCTTTGTGATGCGTGAATACATTTCACAGTGTTACACCACGCTTTCATGGAGGAGTTTGCTAGCACTGATTTTCTGGAATCTCTGAGGTGACATCCTGGATATCGTGGAATCCTCTGCTGAATAATGAGATATCCTCCAACAAATCTGCAGAGAAGGTTCTCAGAAACTTCTTGGTTGTGGGTAAATTCAGCTCACAGAGTTTTGTCATGGTTTTGATTGAGAAGCTTGCTAAGAGCGATTTCGCAGAATCTGCAAAAGGACACACGGTGGCGCTCCGAGACCACAAATAACCTCAGCTCCCAAAGAAAGCCGCTTTCTGAGAAACGGCTTTGTGCAGTGTGAATTCAACTCACTGAGTTCCAGTTGTATTTCGTGGAGCCTTTTTCTAGCCCCGTTTTGGTGGAATCTGAGAACTGATACTTCGGATGCCTTGAAAGACTATAGGGCTTATTCCTCAGGAAGCAGTTTGCTAACACTCTTTTCGGGGAATCTGCACAGTGATATTTGGGAGACAATTCG
>NW_022295046.1:0-1086 GCF_002776525.5 Piliocolobus tephrosceles
GCGCAATGATGCTTACGGTGACAATGCAAGTGTACTCAGAGGAAAACCGGAAAGAAGCTTTCTTAGAAACTTCTCTGTCATGTGTGAATTCAACTGACAGAGTTAGACTTATATTACATGGAGCAGACCACTAACACTGTCTTTGGGGAAACTGAGAATTTCTCCTCTTGAAGGCGAAGAGGCCTGCGCTGATAAAGCAAATATCATCAGTTAAAAACGGGAAAGAAGCTTTCTGAGGAACTACTTTGTGATTTGTGAACTGGTCTCACAGAGTTACATCTTTGTACTCAGGAAGCAGTTAGCTAACACGCTTTTCTTAGAATCTGCAAGGTGATATTTGGGAGCCTCAGGGGGCCTATGGTGAAAAAGGAAATATCATCACATTATAACTAGAGGGAAGCTTTCTGAGAGATTCCTTTCTGATATGTGACTTCACCACACAGAGTTCCACACACTGCTTCTCGGCAGAGTTTGCTAAGACTGTTGTCTTGGATTCTGGAACGTGATATTTGGGAGCTCATTGAAGGCTACGGTGAAAAAGGATGTATCCTCAGACAGAAAGTGGCAAGAGGAACTCTGAGAAACTGCATTGCTATGTGTCAGTGCAACTCTGAGAGTTATACGTTTCTCTTCTGCTATGAGTTTCCTAAGACAGTTTGCTTGGAAGCTACAATTAGATTCTTCTTATCGCTAAGAAGCTTACGGTGACAAAGCAACTGTTCACAGAGGAAAACTGGAAAGAAGCTTTCTTAGAAACTTCTCTGTGATGTGTCAATTCATCTCACAGAGTTACATTTATGTTTCATGGAGCAGGCCACTAACACTGTCTTTGGGGAAACTGAGAAGTTCTACACTTGAAGGTGTAAAGGCCTGCGCTGATAAAGGAAATATCATCATTTAAAAACGGGAAAGAAGCTTTCTGAGAAACTTCTTTGTGATCTGTGAACTGGTCTCACAGAGTTACATCTTTGTACTCAGGAAGCAGTTTGCTAACACTCTTTTCCTAGAATCTGCAAGGTGATATTTGGGAGCCCTTTGGGGGCCCATGGTGAAAAAGGAAATATCATCACATAATAACTAGAGGGA
>NW_022295047.1:0-1419 GCF_002776525.5 Piliocolobus tephrosceles
TGTGAGGTGAATTCACACATAACAGAGAAGATTGTAAGAAAGCTCATTTCTAGATTTTATATGAGGATATTTCTTTTGACACCGTAAGCTTCATTGTGCTAAGATGTATCCCGTTTCAGAATACAAGAAAACTGTGTTGGCAAACTGATGAGTGAAGAGATAAGTGTAACTCTGTGAGTTGCACTGATACATGGCAATGCAGTTTCTCAGAAGGCTTCCTTCCAGTTTTGGTATGAGCATGTTTCCCTTCTCACCATAGGCTACGATGAGCTCCCAAGTATCACTTTCAAGAATCCACGAAAAGACTGTTAGCAAACTGCTTCCTGAGGAATAAGTTGTAACTCTGTGAGATGAATTCACAGATCACAAAGAAATTTCTCAGAAAGCTTCTCTCTCGTTTTTATCTGACGATATTTCCTCTAGCAGCGTAGGCCTCAGAGCGATCCAAATAACTTTTCTTAGGTTCTTCAAAGACAGTCTTAAAGGCCTGTCCATGAAACATAAGTGTACCTCTGTGAGATTAATTCACACATCAACAAGAAGTTTCTAAGGAAGCTTCTTTCTAGTTTTCATATGAGGATATTTCCTTTGTCTCCATTAGCTTCACTGCGCTAAGAAATATTCTATTGCACATTGCCAGAAAACTGTGTTAGCAAACTGTTGGCTGAAGGCAAACGTGTAACTCTGTGAGTTGCATTCACACATCGCAATGCAGTTTCTCAGAAGGCTTCTTTGCAGTGTCTGTCTGAGGATATACCCTTTTTCACCATAGCCCTCAATGAACTCCCAAATATCACATTGCAGAATCCACGACCAGACTGTTAGCAAACTGCTCCAAGAAGGGAGGAGTGGAACTCTGTGTGATGAAGTCACACATCAGAAAGCAATCTCTCAAAAGCTATTCTCTAGTTGTTCTCTGAGGATACTTGCTTTTTCACAATGGGTCCCAATTGGCTCCCAAATATCACCGTGCAGATTCCACGGAAAGAGTGTTAGCAAACTGCTTCCTGAGGAATAAGTTGTAACTCTGTGAGATTAAACCAGAGATCACAAAGAAATTTCTCAGAAAGCTTCTCTCTCGTTTTTATCTCATGATATTTCCTTTAGCAGCGTAGGACTCAAAGCGATTCAAAGTACCCTTTCTTAGGTTCTTCAAAGACAGTGTAATGGCCTGCTCCAAGAAACATAAGTGTAACTCTGTGAGATGAATTCACACATCAACAAGAAGTTTCTAAGGAAGCTTCTTTCTAGTTTTCATATGAGGATATTTCCTATGTCACCATTAGCTTCACGGCGCAAAGATATATCCCATTGGAGATTACCAGAAAACTGTGTTAGCAAATTGTTGGTTGAAGACAAACGTGTAACTCTCTGAGTTGCATTCACCCATCGCAATGCAGTTTCTCAGAAGGCTTCTTT
>NW_022295048.1:0-2207 GCF_002776525.5 Piliocolobus tephrosceles
CAACCCAAATGTCCATCAGTGACAGACTGGATTAAGAAAATGTGGCATATATACACCATGGAATACTATGCAGCCATAAAAAAGGATGAGTTTGCATCCTTTGTAGGGACATGGATGCAGCTGGAAACCATCATTCTTAGCAAACTATCACAAGAAGAGAAAACCAAACACCGCATGTTCTCACTCATAGGTGGGAACTGAACAATGAGCTCACTTGGACTTGGGAAGGGGAACATCACACACTGGGGCCTATCATGGGGATGGGGGAGGGGGGAGGGATTGCATTGGGGAGTTATACGTGATATAAATGATGAATTGATGGGTGCTGACGAGTTGATGGGTGCAGCACACCAACATGGCACATGTATACATATGTAACAAACCTGCACGTTATGCACATGTACCCTAGAACTTAAAGTATAATAAAAAAAAAAATAAAAAATAAATAAAAAAAAGAAGTTAAAAAAAAAAAAATATGTTCTCGCTCGTAATTGGGAGTTGAACGCATGGACACAGGGAGGGGAACACAACACACTGGGGTCTGTACGGGGCTGGGGAGCTAGGCAAGGGATGGCAGTACGAGAAATACCTAATGTAAATGATGGGTTGATGGGTGCAGCAAACCACAGTGGCACGTGTATACCTATGGAATAAACCTGCACGTTCTGCACATGTATCCCAGAAGTTAAAGTATATAAAAAAAAATCTAAAACAAAGTTAGTGATAGAAAACATTGTGAACATTTCATAATTGGTTGCTTTAATCTGTTTAACCTTGTGCTTTAGATGCCCTTATAAAGCTGTCTTTACTTCTTTATTAAAAAAAAGGTTTTTTTTTTTTGGTCTATACATCATAGATGTCTCATTTCAATGTTTTCCCCCTTCTAACTGATGATTCTATTTAAATGTCTCTGGCATTTGACCTGAGATTGTAAAAGATATTAAACATGCATATGTATATGTATATATATAAAATACCTCTATATTAAATTCATATGTACATAAACATAAGATTTCTAATTTTATTTCATTTTATATAGGTATCTATATACAAATAATAAATTATGAGACAAAAGGAAACGTTTTATATTAAAACAACATTTTTATTATATAAAAAAATGCCTAACATATTAAATGCATTTATTTATAGTTATCTGACTTAAAAACTAAAAGCAATAAAACCGTGTTTAAACATTGTCATACTTTTTGGGTAAATCAAATACCATAAAGATTTAGATATAGAAATGCCCAGAATAAAATCTTAAAGCATTTTAAGGAATCTATATTTTAATTTCATATCAGGAGTATATATAATGACTATTGATAATCACTAGTCGTAGGATGTCATTTTCAAATAGTTTGATATTGGACATCCAATATAAATTTGATTTGTTATACAAAAGCACAAGTAATTTTTCACACTTGAGTTGTCTCTAATACATATAATTAAAGGTATAGTTTATTTTTAACATTTGTATAGAAAAACAATGAAGTATTGCAGTAACATGTTTACCATATTATCTTGTATGCTTGGGTTTATCAGCTATTTTAAATAACTGTATTTTCCATATGTCACATAATATTCATATTCTGCTTTAATTATTCTGAAGAGAGAAAAGCATTTCAGCATAAAAGGTTTGTTGTTGTTATCGTTGTTGTTGTTTTAACACTCCACGCTCATTTACTGTCTCACTGGAAAGACCTGAATGGCAGTTCAAGAACTTCTTGCCTCTGTCTTCATATTTCATAACTACAGCATATGTTCCTTTTTTTTTAATTTTTTTATTATACTTTAAGTTCTAGGGTACATGTGCATAACGTGCAGGTTTGTTACATATGTATACATGTGCCATGTTGGTGTGCTGCACCCATCAACTCGTCAGCACCCATCAATTCATCATTTATGTCAGGTATAACTCCCAATGCAATCCCTCCCCCCTCCCCCATCCCCATGATAGGCCCCAGTGTGTGATGTTCCCCTTCCCGAGTCCAAGTGAACTCATTGTTCAGTTCCCACCTATGAGTGAGAACATGCGGTGTTTGGTTTTTCTCTTCTTGTGATAGTTTGCTAAGAATGATGGTTTCCAGCTGCATCCATGTCCCTACAAAGGACGCAAACTCATCCTTTTTTATGGCTGCATAGTATTCCATGGTGTATATGTGCCACATTTTCTTAATCCAGTCTGTCACTGATGGACATTTGGGTTG
>NW_022295051.1:0-1524 GCF_002776525.5 Piliocolobus tephrosceles
AAACGGGAAAGAAGCTTTCTGAGAAACTTCTTTGTGGTCTGTGAATTCGTCTCACAGAGTTACAAATTTGTCCTCAGGAAGCAGTTTGCTAACTCTCTTTTCCAAGAATCTGCAAGGTGATATTTGGGAGCCCATTGGGGCCCATGGTGAAAAAGGAAATATCATCACATAATAACTAGAGGGAAGCTTTCTGAGGGATTCCTTTCTGATATGAGACTTCATCACACAGAGTTCCACACATTACTTCTTGGCAGAGTTTGCTAAGACTGTTGCTTTGTATTCTGCAAAGTGATATTTGGGTGCTCATTGAGGGCTATGGTGAAAAAGGTTATATCCTCAGTCAGAAAGTGGCAAGAAGCATTCTGAGAAACTGCATTGCTATGTGTGAGTGCAACTCACAGAGTTACACGTTTCTCTTCAGCTATCAGTTTGCTAAGACTGTTTTCTTGGAATCTGCTATTTGATTCTTCTTAGCGCAATGAAGCTTACGGTGACAAAGCAAGTGTCCTCAGAGGAAAACTGGAAAGAAGCTTTCTTAGAAACTTCTCTGTGATATGTGAATTGATCTCACAGAGTTACACTTATGTTTCATGGAGCAGGCCACTAACACTGTCTTTGGGGAATCTGAGAAGTTCTACTTTGGAAGGCTTGGAGGCCTACGCTGATAAAGGAAATATCATCAGTTAAATACGGGAACAATGCTTTCTGAGAAACTTATTTGTGGTCTGTGAATTCGTCTCACAGAGTTACATCTTTGTCCTCAGGAAGCAGTTTGCTAACACTCTTTTCCAAGAATCTGCAAGGTGATATTTGGGAGCCCATTGGGGCCCATGGTGAAAAAGGAATTATCATCACATAATAACTAGAGGGAAGCTTTCTGAGGGATGTCTTTCTGATATGAGACTTCATCACACAGAGTTCCACACATTACTTCTTGGCAGAGTTTGCTAAGACTGTTGCTTTGTATTCTGCAAAGTGATATTTGGGAGCTCATTGAGGGCTATGGTGAAAAAGGATATATCCTCAGACAGAAATTGGCAAGAAGCATTCTGAGAAACTGCATTGCTATGTGTGAGTGCAACTCACAGAGTTACACGTTTCTCTTCAGCTATCAGTTTGCTAAGACTGTTTGCTTGGAATCTGCTATTTGATTCTTCTTAGCGCAATGAAGCTTACGGTGACAAAGCAAGTGTCCTCAGAGTAAAACTGGAAAGAAGCTTTCTTAGAAACTTCTCTGTGATGTGTGAATTCATCTCACAGAGTTACACTTATGTTTCATGGAGCAGGCCACTAACACTGTCTTTGGGGAAACTGAGAAGTTCTACTTTGGAAGGCTTTGAGGCCTACGCTGATAAAGGAAATATCATCAGTTAAAAACGGGAAAGAAGCTTTCTGAGAAACTTATTTGTGGTCTGTGAATTCGTCTCACAGAGTTACATCTTTGTCCTCAGGAAGCAGTTTGCTAACACTCTTTTCTAAGAATCTGCAAGGTGATATTTGGGAGGCAATTGGGGCACATGGTGA
>NW_022295052.1:0-1029 GCF_002776525.5 Piliocolobus tephrosceles
CTTGGCCTGGCTGGAGGAGCGGGAATCTCCGTCACGTTTACTGAGGACAGAGATCTCCTGCACGCTGGGCCGTACTCCCGACATAGCAACCAATGGTAAGCCACGTGGTAATATTGATCCTAATATTCCCGGAAGAAGCATATGATATTACTCCGAATATCGCAGGGAGTGTACAGATATTCTATGATAATGTTCTTTGTATCCGGAGGGGGAGAGCATGATATGATACTCCCCTTGCCATACTGAGAGTAATACTATCCACTCGCACCCTGGATTGAAGGAACAAGATGATTGAAGGGATGTACACCCACTGTGGTAGTTTTAATAATGTCATCCTCTAACCCTGGGTATTAGGAATAAAATCACAGAGGGGTGTACACTTTGTGCAACAATGGAAGTAATATCATCTTCTCCACGCGGGATATCAAGAACAAGTATATCAATTAATAATATTAATTAATATAATGAAAATGAAAATTAATCACCAATATTAAAAATGACAATCAAGATACTAAATATACACACTGGTTAAAATATTAATAATTAGTATTAATAATTAATAATATTGACAATATTAATAATAAAATCATGATATCAACAATTAATGTTACTCAAATCAATGCAGAGGGACTCTGGCAATAAAATAATTTTTCATATTAAGAATTAATAATATTGATAAATGACATTAATATTACAAATTAATTTTTGGCATTTTTCATCATCTATATGAAATAATTATAAAAAATTAATGGTAAAATATTAATTGATATTATTAGTGATAAATATTAAAATCGAAACTTGATATTTAATAATTAATTATATTAATGTTCCGTGAGCAATACACTGAAAATGTACATGGCTCTGTGAAAGAGATCATTACTTCCAGAGGTAGAGATGGTAATACCCACAACATCCTGAAGAGGCAGTGAGTCCACCATGACTCCCAAACGGAGGGGGGGAGAAGGGGCGGCTATAGGTCCCCACCTCGCGGGGGGTGAGGGCACCCCCCTGCCAGGTGGCTCCCAATAT
>NW_022295054.1:0-2823 GCF_002776525.5 Piliocolobus tephrosceles
TTAAATTTATTGCTTTGTATTAAGGTATCCTTTTTTTTTTTTTTTTTTATATTGTTTGTGTTTTTTAAAAGTTCTGTTTTCACCATTTTCATATTGTTGTTGTTTTATATGTATAATTAAAAAAAAAAAAAAAAAAAAAATGTAATATCCACAATTTATCATATAATTTTTTATTCATCTATATTTATTTATTATTGATAAAGCTAATATATATCACCACATCTATATTTATTTCACTAAAATTAATACACATTAATTATAATTATAAGTGCGCGCTACAAAATACATACAACAATGAATTAAGCGGTGCAAATTTATCAAATACGCTGTAACATTAAACATTTCTCAAAAATAAAAAATTGCATTTGCATTAAGTTATTATTAATTAAAAATATTATTATAGTAATATACCCACAGGCTTATTTTTGCATAACGATTTTTAAAAATGTAAAATGTATATCAAATTATTATATTATGTATGTATATATATATATATATATATAATTAATTTGTAACATGCACATATTTAAGCATAAGTAAATTATACACATGAATATTTTTATAAATAAAAATATCTATAAAAATACACACATAATTAAATATTTGTATAATTTAAATCGAAATTAGTGTCAACACCAAAAAAATAGATAAAATAAAATAAACAAAATTATATTATCTTAAATTTAGTAAATATTACTTTTCAATTGGCAAAAAGTATATATATATATATATATATATATACGTTAGGTATTTTTTACATTTTATATTTTTCATATAAACACTACTATTATCTACATGTTTAATTGTGTTGTCATAATAATTTTATGACTCTAGCTTTAATCTTTTATTATCTATTTTTGTAATTAGATAAAAATATATACTCTTAAATATATAAATATATATGTGTAAATCATTTTTTATATATTATATTTTTAGAACTATGTTGCAATTTTAAACTGCAATAAACGATATAATATATTCAAAATCATTTATACTACAAACACATACCAAAATAATATATAATATACTGCTTATTAACTTAAAATTTATAAATATAATTTGGTACTTTTTTTACAACATATTGACATGATAATAAAACTCTTAACGTTTAATGTGTTTTCGATACAAATATAGTATTATTGAACGTTATTCATTTATATATATTTTTTTCTATATATCATAGTATGCATACTCAAAAATCTGCTTTTCTTTTATCTTTATACTTAGTAACACTTTTGTTGTTTTATTCTATAAATACTTTTAAACATCTCCCAACTAAAAATATAAAAATAATAACAATATATAATTTAAAAAATAATTATTTATAAAATAAAACATTTGTTATTAATTTCACATTTTTTTATGTTATAACTGTTAATTTAACGACTTCTGCTGAAATTTATATGTATATTAAAAATTAAAAATATAGTTAATAATAGCAACAAAAGTATTATAACAAAACTTGCCAATATATTAAGCAACATTTTGTAGTATTGTAAACAAAAAAAAAAAAAAAAAAAATAAAATAAAAATAACTGATACAATGATACAATGATACAATGATACATAAAATTAATAAAATAAATACTTATGAAAAACTAAATGTTGCATGACAAAAAAAAAAAAAAAAAATATCATGTTTAAAGACAAAATTTTAAGTTTTTCGTTGTTTTTAAGTAAATTATATACAAAATTTAAAAAAATAACTTTCCTTTTAACATTAATTATAACATAAAAATTAAAAAACGAATGCATATTTTCAGACAAATTAAGACAAAAATAATATATATATATATATATACATGTATATATAACACTTGTTACTTTATATTACATATTTAAAATTTAAGATAAATTATTTTTTTTAAAAAATATCTTTGTAATTTAGATAGCAATATGACATATACTAATATTTGGAGATGGCGCTTTTTATAAATTTTTTTTTTTGATGTTAAAAACTAAACAAACAAGTTATAACACTCGTGTTATATGTGTTTACTGCGTGTTTTTTATTTCTACTTATAGTTTTTTGTAAATTTCTAATACTTCCAATATAACACAGACAAAATATATATTCATAAATATAACAATTTTTAATATTTTTTTTTTATATTTTTTTACTTGTAATAGTTGTATTAAGTTTTATTACAATCTAAAAACATATTAACCATATTATATAACAACAAATATTCAACATAAATAACGCATTTATATCAAGTATATTAATCATCTAATTCATATGATAATCAATCCTATTAATAAAATTTTAAAAACAATCTTAGCTTTTATTTAAAAAAATGTATAAAATATGAGGTTGTTATTTCACAAATTAATATAAATAAAACTATAGTTTATATTTCAATAATTTTTTGGTAGGTCATAGTTTTTTTGCAACAATATTATATATACATAGTTATTAATACAAATAAATGCTTTAAGTAAAAAAATTATTTTTCCATTTAATATCAAACTTAAGACAAATGAAACATTTTTATAATATCCTTTTTTTTTATAAACACAATGAATAAAAAAGTTTATTCTATTATTAAAACAATGTAAAATTTTTTAAAGCGCTATATATGATGTTATAAATACCAAAACATTTACAGTTAAAACGTATCAGCTTTATATTATCATTTCACGTTTTGCTCATCGTACATGTATTATGCATTATATGTTTAATTAATGCTATAAGGGAATTATGGGCAATTTATCTCTAATTGTGTCTTCTAATTTTCTAAATTTGTCTTCAAATTCTTTAAAATTTTTATTATTTTCCTCAAGCTTCTTTCTAGCATTGTCAATATCATCTGATAATTTTTT
>NW_022295055.1:0-1316 GCF_002776525.5 Piliocolobus tephrosceles
TCAGTTTTTCAAGTGGGTGCATATATTAATACATGTAATTTTAAAAAACCTCTTCAGCTTTTAATGCATCCTAACCGTCACCTGCCCCGTCCCTCCTAATCTTTCAAAGCAATGACTTTTAACCCTTTTAGCAATGTCTTCTTTCTCCTCACGTAACTACTTACTCATTTCTTGATTATTTTATACATTTTATAGTGATTTCTTGAATGACAGATGAGGATTTAGCTCTTACACCATCACTATCTTTACTTTTCCTCCCATATTGTCCCAAAGTAGTTACCACAGTTAGGAGCTAAGCAGTCACCACATCATTATGACTATGTACATATTGCTCATTGTTGAGAAAAACAGAGTATTGTGCTCTTACTTCCTATCCAGTACTTCCTTCTACCCTAGAATTAATGATTGCCTAACACCCTTCCCCCAAGTGAATCCGTGGATTCCACACAAACTCCTCCTGCCCCATATTGTGTAACAGCAGCCCTGCCTCGTCCTGGGGATTAGGGTCCGTCAACTCTGCTTGGAGAGGAGAGGGGTGCTCTTCTCCTCTGCTTCTCTGTGGGCCCATACTGTCCAGACTTCCCTGGAAGCAACTGCAATGTGTAGCTCAATGGGCTCTTGTTTGTGCCCTTGTCCGAGTGCCTCCCTGTGGAAAACCAGGACCTCCTATACTACAAAGCCCAGACTTGGGAGATGAGAAGTGCAAATTCCAAAGCGGGTGAATATAAGGGATGGGACATGGAGCCACACCCTCTTCCATTCCTTGGTTTCTGAACCCAAGTTTCTTCCTACTGAGAATACAGCACCATAGTGATGTATCTGATTCAATAAATGCAGTGTGTCCTGAAAGATGGCACCCAACTCAGAGTGTTTCCTCCAGGCTGGTTCTGAGTTGTGCCTGTTGAAGGCCTGTCCATGGTTCTGTGTGGCCTGCAGCCCCTGCATGGTGCAGATGGTGATAGGATCAGTGGATCCCTGGTCACGGCCCATGCTGCACCTACTTCCATTTCCCTGTGAGGTGGGTCCCCCAGGAAGACACTGTGCTGACAATAATTCCAAATCTATGGATCAGGAATGTCAGCAGCTCCTGGATAGTGGTGCTGGCCGAGAGTCTGAGAATAGGGGAAAACAAGCCTGCCCATGGAGGAAGTGTCTAGCCCTGTGAGGATGAACAACTGGCCCTTCCATGATGAGGCTCAATGTGGTCAATGTGTCACTTAGTGGCTATTTGATCACCTAAAGAAATAGCGCCCTAACAGGGCTCATCAAGGCCTATCACGGCCCTCTAATCCTGACAAGCTGCATATTCAGAGGCA
>NW_022295058.1:0-1137 GCF_002776525.5 Piliocolobus tephrosceles
AGGAAGGAAGGATCCAGCCTGGGAGGGAGGAAGGAAGGAAGGATCCAATCTGGGAGAGAGGGAGGGAGGGAGGGAGGGAGGAAGGAAGGAAGAAAGGATCCAGACTGGGAGAGAAGGAGGGAGGAAGGGAGGGAGGGAGGAAGGAAGACAGGGATGGAGGAGAGAAGGAAGGAAGCAAGGAAGGATCCAGCCTGGGAGGGAAGGAGGGAGGGAGGGAGGGAGGAATTATCCAGCCTAGGAGGGAGGGAGGGAGGGAGGAAGGAAGGAAGGAAGGATCCACCCTAGGAGGGAGGGAGGGAGGGAGGAAAGAAGGAAGGAAGGATCCAGCCTGGGAGGGAGGGAGGCAAGGAGGGAGGGAGGGAGGGAGCAAGGGAGGAAGGATCCAGCCTGGGAGGGAGGGAGGAAGGGGCAGAGGAAGGAAGGAAGGAAGGATCCAGCCCGGGAGGGAGGAAGGAAGGAATGAAGGATCCAGTCTAGGAAGGAGGGAGCGAGGGAGGAAGGAAGGAAGAAAGATCAAGCCTGGGAGGAAGGGAGGGAGGAAGGCAGGAAGGGAGGGAGGATGGGAGGGAGGAAGGAAAGGAGGGAGGGAGGAAGGAAAGGAGGGAGGGAGGGAGGAAGGAAAGGAGGGAAGAAGGAAGGAAGGATCCACTATGGGAGAGAAGAAGGAAGGAATGAAGGATCCAGCCTGGGAGGGAGGGAGGGAGGAAGAAAGGAAGGAAGGAAGGGTCCAGCCTGGGAGGGAGGGAGGGAGGAATAAAGAAAGGCAGGATCCAGCCTAGGAGGGAGGGATGGAAGGAGGAATGGAGGGAGGAAGGAAGGAGGGATCCAGCCTGGGAGGGAGGGAGGGAGGAAGGAAGGAAGGAACGATCCAGCCTGGGAGGGAGGGAGGAAGCAAGGAAGGAAGGATCCAGCCTCGGAGGGAGAGAGGGAGGAAGGAAAGAAGAAAGGATCCAGCCTGGGAGGGAGGGAGGGAGAGAGGAATGAAGGAATGAAGGATCCAGCCTGGGAGGGAGGGAGGAAGGGATGAAGGAAGGAAGGAAGGATCCAGCCTGGGAGGGAGGGAGGAAGGAAGGAAGGAGGGATCCACCCTGGGAGGGAGGAAGGAAGGAAGGAAGGATTCAGCCTGAGAGAGAGGGA
>NW_022295062.1:0-2694 GCF_002776525.5 Piliocolobus tephrosceles
AAGATTAAGAGATGTATTTCAGGTATTCTTGTTAGAGCTAGCACTTGACTTCAAGGCTTGGGACTTGCTGACCATGGCCCTTGCCTGGCTTTATGCCTGGTCAGTCCTCAACAGCTTTGAGTACATGGAATATCACTTGTTATTTTCTCTATTGACCATTTTTAGAAAATTTTAAATTATAGTAGTACACCAATTAATACCTGTAGAGGAATTGATAAAGTTAAAAAATCAGTATTTTATAATTATTATAATAATTTAGGCAAGAATGACCAGTGGATGTTAAAATTAACAAGTAGACATTGAATGAGGAATAGGATATTCAGATAACATCAAACTATCTCCCCATGAATTATCTATTAATAAAAGGAAAAATAGTAACCATATAGTGAAGAAACCTAGCAGATACCTCTTTAACCAAATGATCAAAGTTAACACCATGAATAATGTGACTTTTATGATGTCCTTGACAAAAATGCATAAACTTGAATCTAGTCATGAGGAAACATTCTGCAAAACTGATCTATTTAAAAATACCAGTGTCTTGAAACACAAAGAGAGACTATAACTGTTTCATATTAAAAGAGGCTATAGAGAAATGACAATGTAACTCTCAGGTTCTCAATTATATCCTGTATAGAAAAAGATGATGAAAAACAATACTGGGGAATCTAGTGAATTTTGAAGATGGACTGACTGTGATTGATAATAACATTATTGATATTAAATTTTCTTTTGATAACGTAGTTATATAAAAAGCATGTTCTTAGAAAATAATTTTTGTAGGGCGGGTATAGAGAGAGAGGAAGCATGCATTGTGTCAAAATATTAACAATTATTGAACCATGGTACAAAGGAGCTATTCATGCTATTCTTGCAAATTTATGTTTAAAATTTTCTCAAAATAAACAAAAATTAACCAAAACTCTCAAATTGGAATAGCAATGCGATTTTTTTTTGGTAACAAATGAAATTTCTCAAAAAGGTATAAAAACATTTTTAAATTCTCTCTAACCACTTTCCTCTATTCTCCTGAGATAGTAAATATAAGCAGAAAAATTACATCCTGCCACATCTTATATGCTCATCCAAATGTATACATAGATGTTTTTATGAATACATACATATTTCTGTCACAAATAATTGTTTGCACGTTACTCTATAATGTGGATCAATACATAAAAAATGTCTGCCTTGCTTAATACATACAAAAATAATTTCTTTGCCTCACTAGTTGCTTAATATCTCAGAGTATGTGATCCACTCCTTATCCAACCATTTCTTTAGCTGTTTGAAATTTGCTAACCATTTTCCACTCCCACAATGCTACAATAAATATTGTTGTTTATATGTGTGTGCATATATGTAATTTACATATATGTAATTTATATGTGTATGTATATATGTGTGTGTGTGTATATGTATACATAAAATCTAGACCTAGTACTTCTTTAATTAAAATAACAGACTTCCAAATAATCAAGATGAGTAAAAATGTGTACTTCTATGAATGTTACCATATTCTCCAAATTTTAAGAGTTCACAATTTCCATTTAAAATATATGAAAGCTTGAATTTCTTGTACCCTAAAAACACTGGACAGTTTCAAAAATTTTCTGTCTGTATACCACTTTGTAACAATGAGTATCGTATCTGCCTTTTTGTGTGTGTTATCCTGATTTCATATATTTCTAAATATACTTGTTTTAAAAATTAAATATATGCCAAATACCAAGAAAAAAGGCAGAAAAAAGATAAACAATGTGACAATTGATAATAGCACTGAAATAATTATAGAATATGTATCTTTAATATTTATTAATATGAAACTATATTTCCTGTGAAGGATTTATTTCTTCCACTAGTGCAAGACTACCAGCTTCATTCAATAAATAACATCTTTATCTTTGCTTCTTCTTTTGTTTTTTATTCTCTATAACTGAGTCTCCTTTCTTCGCAAGTCAACCCATCTCAGGTACACGGAAAGCTCTGCACTAAACTTTGTGGATTCTTCCTGGTATACTGGAATTAGCTTGGACTGACCTCAGGAACTCAATTCCAGCTGCTGCCAATAGTGAACCTCTAGGGTTTTACTTACATCAACCTTAGCCAAACTTGACTCTTTAGGGCTTAGCACACACAGCCTCAAGTTTTGGTCTCCAGAAAATCAAGCAGAGAAGTGTTTGTTAATGTTTTTTTGTTGAATGTTTTTCAATACCACAGATAGAACCTACTTTCTAAACTACTGAAACAAAGGCTTTAGGGGTAGAACTTAGTCGTATAGCTTTTGAAAATATTATGAGATTGATAGCTGCTTTGATATGTGTGTGACCATACTCATTAATTATAAGTGCCCTGTGCTGTCTTATGCCTCACACTTACAACTACTCTATAACTTATTCATTCATGAACACATTTTTATGGATCATCTATTAAAGACTAAAGGGAGCCTTTGTCTTTTTAAGTTTCATACAAGAATGGTTCTCAAGCTCTTTGGGGTGGAAGACAAGTTTTTGTTCTTAATCTTTTAAGGTTCCAATTTCTCACTGGCCTATACATGCTGTTCACATTCTATGTCATTCAGCGCATACGTTCAACCACACCTGAGGCAGTCTATAACAAGAAGACTCATTTGGATATTGCTGCAATGTGCTTCTCAAGGGTCACTCTCAATTTCTGTCCTTGTCTCCTTGTTGA
>NW_022295063.1:0-11156 GCF_002776525.5 Piliocolobus tephrosceles
GCTTTAAATGTGTCCCAGAGATTCTGGTATGTTGTATCTTTGTTCTCATTGGTTTCAAAGAACATCTTTGTTTCTGCCTTCATTTCGTTATGTACCCAGTAGTCATTCAGGAGCATGTTGTTCAGTTTCCATGTAGTTGAGCGGTTTTGATTGAGTTTCTTAGTCCTGAGTTCTAGTTTGATTGCACTGTGGTCTGAGAGACAGTTTGTTATAATTTCTGTTCTTATACAATTGCTGAGGAGTGCTTTACTTCCAATTATTGGTCAATTTTGGAATAAGTGTGATGTGTTGCTGAGAAGAATGTATATTCTGTTGACTTGGGGTGGAGAGTTCTATAGATGTCTATTAGGTCCGTTTGGTGCAGAGATGAGTTCAATTCCTGGATATCCTTGTTAACTTTCTTTCTCATTAATCTGGCTAATGTTGACAGTGGGGTGTTGTAGTCTCCCATTGTTATTGTATGCATGTCTAAGTCTCTGTAAGTCTCTAAGGACTTGTTTTATGAATCTGTGTGCTCCTGTATTGGGCGAATACATATTTACGATAGTTAGCTCTTCCTGCTGAATTGATCCCTTTACTATTATGTAGTGGCCTTCTTTGTTTCTTTTCTTTGATGGTTCAAAGTCTGTTTTATCAGAGACTAGGATTGCAACCTCTGCTTTTTCTGGTTCTCCATTTGCTTGGTAGATCTTCCTCCATCCCTTTATTTTGAGCTGATGTGTGTCTCTGCATGTGAGATAGGTCTCCTGAATACAGCAAACTGATGGGTCTTGACTCTATCCAGTTTGCCAGTCTGTGTCTTTTAAATGGACCATTTAGTTTGTTTACATTTAAGGTTAATATTGTTATCTTTGAACTTGATCCTGTCATTATGATACTAACTGGTTATTTTGCTCCTTAGTTGATGCAGTTTCTTCCTAGCATCGATGGACTTTACATTTTGGCATGTTTTTGCAATGACTGGTACTGGTTGTTCCTTTCCATGTTTAGGGCTTCCTTCAGAGTCTCTTGTAAGGCAGGCCTGGTGGTGACAAAATCTCTAAGCGTTTGCTTATCTCTAAAGGATTTTGTTTCTCCTTCATTTATAAACTTGCTTTGGCTGGATATGAAATTCTGGGTTTAAAATTCTTTTCTTCAATAATGTTGAATATTGGCCCCCACTCTCTTCTGGCTTGTAGAGATTCTGTCGAGAGATCTGCTGTTAGTCTGATAGGCTTCCCTTTGTGGGTAACCCGACCTTTCTCTCTGGCTGCCCTTAACAGTTTTTCCTTCATTTCAACTTTGGTGAATCTGACAATTATGTGTCTTAGAGTTGCTTTTCTCGAGGAGCATCTTTGTGGCATTCTCTCTATTTCCTGAATTTGAATGTTGGCCGGCCTTACTAGGTTGGAGAAGTTCTCCTGGATGATATCCTGAAGAGTGTTTTCCAACTGGTTACATTTTCCCCCTCACTTTCAGGCACCCCAATCAGACATAGATTTGGTCTTTTCACATAATCCCATACTTCTTGAAGGCTTTGTTCATTTCTTTTTCCTCTTTTTTCTTTAGACTTCTCTTCTCACTTCATTTCATTCAGTTGATCCTCAATTGCTGATATTCTTTCTTCCAGTTGATCAAGTCAGTTACTGAAGCTTGTGCATTTTTCACGTATTTCTCGTGTCATGATTTTTATCTCTGTCAGTTCGTTTATGGCCTTCTCTGTATTGATTATTCTAGTTATCCATTATTCCATTCTGTTTTCAAGATTTTTAATTTCTTTGCACTGGGTACATAATTCCTCCTTTAGCTCTGAGAAGTTTGATAGACTGAAGCCTTCTTCTCTCAACTCATCAAAGTCATTCTCCATCCAGCTTTGATCCGTTCCTGGCAATGAGCTGCATCCCTTTGGAGGGTGAGATGCACTCTTATTTTTTGAATTTCCAACTTTTTTGCCCTGCTTCTTCCCCATCTTTGTGGTTTTGTCTGCCTTTGGTCTTTGATGATGGTGACGTACTGATGAGGCTTTGGTGTGGGTGTCCTTTCTGTTTGTTAGTTTTCCTTCTAACAGTCAGGACCCTCAGCTTTAGGTCTGTTGGAGATTGCTTAAGGTCCACTCCAGACCCTCTTTGCCTGGGTATCAGCAGCAGAGGCTGTAGAAGACAGAATATTGCTGAACAGCGAGTGTACCTGTCTGACTCTTGCTTTGGAAGCTTCGTCTCAGGGGTGTACCCTGCCGTGTGAGGTGTGGGGTGTCGGTCTGCCCCTAGTGAGGGATGTCTCCCAGTTCGGCTACTCAGGGGTCAGGGACCCACTTGAGCAGGCAGTCTGTCCATTCTCAGATCTCAACCTCCATGTTGGGAGATCCACTGCTCTCTTCAAAGCTGTCAGACAGGGTCGTTTGGGTCTGCAGATGTTTCTGCTGCTTTTGTTGTTGTTGTTGTTTAGCTGTGCCCTGTCCCCAGAGGTGGAGTCTACAGTGACAGGCCAGCCTCGTTGAGCTGCTGTGGGCTCCACCCAGTTCGAGCTTCCTCACAGCTTTGTTTACCTACTTAAGCCTCAGCAATGGCAGGAGCCCCTCCCCCAGCCTCGCTGCTGTCTTGCCATTAGATCGCAGACTGTTCTGCTAGCAATGAGGGAGGCTCCGCCTTCATGGGACCCTCCTGGCCAGGTGTGGGATATAATCTCCTGGTGTGCCTGTTTGCTAAGACCCTTGGTAAAGCGCAGTATTGGGGTGGGAATTACCTGATTTTCCAGGTGTTGTGTGTCTCAGTTCCCCTGGCTAGGAATAGGGATTCCCTTCCCACTTGTGCTTCCCAGGTGAGGCAATGCCTCACCCTGCTTCAGCTCTCACTGGTCAGGCTGCAGCAGCTGACCAGCACGGAATATCTGGCGCTCCCTAGTGAAATGAACCTGGCATCTCAGTTGAAAATGCAGAAATCACCTATCTTCTGTGTTGTTCACACTGGGAGCTGGAGACTGGAGCTGTTCCTATTTGGGCATCTTGCTCTGCCCTCCTGAAATTATTCATCTTTTGTTTTTTTAAACTGAGATATAATTTACATATTATGAAATTCACCATTTTAAAAATATGCAATTCAGTGGTTTTTAGTATACTCATGAAGTTGTGCAGCTATCACCACTATATAATTCCAAAACCTTTTTATCACTTCTAAAAGAAACCTGATATCCATTAGCAGTCACTCTCTATTTGCCCTTTTCCCCTGTCTCTATTCTCCTTTTATTTTAAGATTAAAATACAAGCTATAGCCTAGAAATTACAGAAGACATTGTCTAGAGAAACAGATAACAAATCAATACATAAATGAATGACCTTTAAGAATAGTGTGGCTTTACTATTTTCATTGTGCTTTAGTTATTTTCAGTGGCATGTATCTGTAGCCCCACAGATTGAAGTAAACTTAACACTTTCATTCAATGAACAGTACTGTTAGCATAAATCTATGTCCCCTCTCACTGTATAAATTCTTGTTTGGTTATTTGTGCTAAACTCGCAGTCAGAAGTTTTCTTTGGAGTTAATGTAGAAAAGTAAATGTTGTATAAATAGCCTATAGGGTTGATTTCGTCTGAAGGTCCCTAGATTTTTGTGAAGAGAAGCCACTTTTCATTTCCCTAGATATGAAGTCCCCTGGGGTTGTTAGGGAGGTACAGACATTGATGAATGTGAATAGGATACAGGAGAGGGCACCAAGCACTGTGCTGGGCACTTGACACGTATTTTATGTATACTTTGCAATAATTCTGAAAGACATTTATCATCCATGCCTTATAAATAAAGAGAAATGAGGAGATTGAAGCACAGAGAGGTTAAATACCTTGCCCAATCTCAAACAGCTAGTAAATTATAGAACTGAGACTCAAACCTCAGGCATTATTTCTTCTACACCATTCTGATAAACATGAGGCACATTAATTAATTTTCCTGATAAAAAGGGGATATCTATGTATTCTGGGAATCTCCAGATAAAAGTAAATCAGAAAAATGTTTTAAAGTATTAGTAGGTATATTAGTCCATTCTTGCATTGCTATAAAGAAATGCCTGAGCCTGAGTCATTTATAAAGAAAAGAAGTTTAATTGGTTCATGGTTCCACATGCTGTACAGGAAGCATAATTTGGGAGGCCTTAGGGAGGCTTTACTCATGGTGGAAGGCAAAGCCAGAGCAGCCGTCTTCACATGGCCAGAGCAGGAGAAAGGGAGGGGGAGGTACCTCACACTTTTAAACAACTGGATTTCATGAGAACTCACTCACTGTACAGTACCAAGTAGGGGATGGTGCTAAACCATTCCTGAAGGATTCACCCTCATGATCCAATCACCTCCCACCACGCCACATCCCAAACATTGGTGATTACATTGGTGATTATCATTTAACATGAGATTTGAGTGTGGCCACAGATCTAAACCATATCAATAGGATAGCTCAGCAAATGAGAGCACTCCATAAATATAATACACTTAGAGCAAATCTCACAAGTCAAATGCTGTTGTAAAAGGAACGTTTTTATTTGCTGACTCTTAACTCAAAGGTAACTGCCCATAGCTAAGATGAAGTCAACAAAGTGAAAAGAGCTTTAATTGAAGCAGTTTTTGTTTTCATAATTTAGTTGACTGTAAAATTCTCTTCAAAGAACTGGGACAGCTCTTCATAAAAACCTAAAAACTGTATTAATATATAAAATAAGAGAATGATGCATATATAACTTGACTTACACTTTCAAATTCTTTTTTCTATAAGATTGTGAATTTCTAAAAATGTCTGGGTTTGCCCTTGAAATTTTTCAAATACTTTGAGAAGTTCCAGGCACTTCTATGTAAGACATATGGTGAAAACAAGAGTAAAAGGGAAATGTAAACTCCCTTAGGTATCCAGCTAGCTAATAAGGCCTTCCCGCTGTGTAAGACAGCAAACCTGAGGCAGGAAGGAGAGAAGAGGAGACAAGCAAGGAAGACCCAAGTTCATTGTTTCAGTTGTAAAAAAGTAAATCTTCTGGAATGATTAATTGATTTGGGCCAGCAAGTTAATTGTGAGTGTTCTGAGTTAGTTTGGAGTTTGAAGCATGGAAGCTGGAGAGGAAAATGGTCCTCCTCTTTCTAGGGAAGAGGAGTATGCAACTTTGAGAAGGAAGCACTTGGAGAATGAGTGAATGAAGGGATAAAATAAGTACCCCCTTCAGCAACCAACTGGTACAAATGTGATCAAGACTGAAAAAGTTGGTTTCAACATTTTATAATGCTTGCTCTCAACATGCTCATGCAGGATTTTGTTGATATTATTTATACCATCTTTATAGTTCAAGTTTCTTTCAAGCATTCATTCTTTCAATAACAATTCCCTCAAAGACTACCACATACCAAGCCTTGAACCAGGTCTTGGGAATACAAGATAAATTAAGTTTGCCCTCTGGTCTTCAGTAGCTTACAGTCTTATTTATTTTAAATAATAGATGTTTCATAGCAATTGCTTTCTCTTTTTGGCTTCATGAGTAAAAGAAAGCCTTAGGAGGGTACGTATAATAAGGAGACAAATGAATCTTTCAGAATCCACAGTAGACTGGTAACTATTGAGAGACTGGTGCTGGTAAAATATTTCCATTTTTGTCACTGAAAGTTTCTCTCTCTCTCTCTCTCTCTCTTCCTCCCTCCCCCTTCCTTTTCCCTCTCCCTCTCCCCCACCCCCACCCTTCTCCACATCTCCCTTCTCATTTCACTTCTCTCAACCCTCCTCCTTATTTCTTTTTCAGCAATTCATCCTTGCATTTTTTGTCCTTGTTGCTGTTTTTGTAACTTAGGTTGAACATATTGAAATGACAAATGTATTTTTCCACATGTTACATATCCAAAGTGATAGGCATGCCATGGTTATCACTGGTCTCAAGGATCAGACAGTTCAAATGATTAGATAAACAACATATGGGACATGTGGACAGATCAAGGTAATAATGTGGCTAATTGTCACAGAGGCTGACCTAGAAGAAACAGTGCAATTGTGCTACAGATTTATAGAAACTTAGGGTATATTATCAATCCAAATGGACTTAGGGATCCAACTACTTATGACTCTACATTCACAGATGAAAAATAAGATGAATAAGTGGCTTTTAAAATGTTCCACCAGATACTCTTAAAGATTTTGAATGCATCAATCTATTTTCACCCACATTTGCTCATATAGCACAGTGATTAAAACCACAAGCCTGGAGAGAGGCCAAGGTTTGATCCTTGTTTACTAGGCCGTATGACCTTGGATAAGTTACTTCTCATCTCTGAGCTTCAGTTTCTTTTTCTAGGTTATTGTAAGGATTAAATGAGATAATGCATATAAAGCATTTAGCAATGTGCCTGGAATACAGTATAGTCAATGAATATTTGAGATTTTGATTGAATCACTATCATTATAAACAACTCAAATCAAAGTAATCCAAATAAATCAGTCACACACTATATTATTCTGTGTTGTCACTTTATACTAAAACAAGATAAATGCAGTTTTGCATAATGTACTGGCAGGATAAATAAAATATTTTCTCTGGATGAATTGGTTCATGTTCACATTTCTGCAAATGTAAAATAGGAAGAATAACTATACCTCCTTACTGGTATTTGTGAAAATTGTATGAAAATACATGTATGTAGAGTGCACAGAACAGACACCAAGTAAGGGCTAGCAATTCTGCACATTGCTGCTGTGATTGTTTTTCTTATTATGGAGATGTTTCAAGTTAATAATATTAACTATTATTAAATATCCTCATTATTAATAATTATCCAAAACTACCTAAGTTTTTCTGATCAAGTTTTTGGCTTCTAAACAAAGAAATGAACTGAAATGTGGCCTTGTAAAAACTTGTAAAAACAAAGAATTTGGAATGAAAGACACAGACTATATAGACAATCTATAAAGAACTAAATGTCAGATCATGTCATTTCCCCCCATTCAAAAGCCCCCAGTGGCTACTTCTCTTAATATAGCTTACAAGGCCTTACATGATCTGTTGACTCTCTTCCCACATGACTCCAAGCTGACCCACACTCTCGCCGACATCACCACTACTTCTGAGACCTCTATCTCCCACCTCTTTCGTCTGGTTTACTTCACTTAAATCACACTGGCATCCTTGGTATGCCTCCTGTTCCTTAAGTACACTCTGTCCTCAAGGCCTTCAAAAATGTTATCCCCACTGTGTGGAATATTCTTTTCTCAAATGGCCACATGGCCAACTCCCTCACTTCTTTTACATCTCTGCTCAAACATCATCTTATTAAAGAGGATTTCTCACCCCTAACTAAAATAACACCCATATTCTGCTTTTTCACTATAGCCCTCATCACCACCTAACATAGTACACACACACACACACACACACGTATACTCATGTTTTGTTTACTGACTTTCCCCTCATATAACAAGGTAATCTTTGTTAACAGCAATTTTGCCTCTTTGGTTCACTGAGGTATTCTTAAGTTCTAGGGCCAAATCTGACACAAAATAGGATCTCAATAAATACTTGTTGAATGAATGACTGTCACTTAAAACAAATTTGTCATTTAATTGGAAGTGTTTTTTATTAGATTGAAACAAAGGACCAGACAAAATATTCCCATATTAGTTACACTTGAATTTTTAACAACTTTTTGTTTCAAAAATTTAACTTAAATGGGGAGTTTTAAACTAGTATGATGCTAAAGTTTTTCTATTTGTTTTCATTGTTGGTATTGTTCATAGTTTGAAAATAATACCACCTGTTATGGGAAACATTTGTCATCATTGGATTTTGATATATTAACATTTCAAAGTCTATTTAAAGTCATGTAATGAAATGCAATCTGAGGCTCCCTTTGGCTTAATAAATTTATCAGCTGTGGAACAAGAGTTCTATTTGTAGTGTTTGAATTTTAGAATATTTCATACCAAGTAAAATATTAAAAGTGGATTTTAATTATTCAACTACTGTTACTAGAGTTAAAACCTTATATTATAACTATTTGTCAAAATTTCTAATTGTCCATAGTAAGGAAAATTGCCTGATGTCTGTCCCGCAAGCTGGAATACAACCAAATAAATTTTTTTGAAATGCTTTTGCAGAGACACAGTCTTGCTATGTTGCCCAGGCTGATGTTGAACTCCTGGCCTCAAGGAATCTTCCCACCTTGGCCTCTCAAAGTGTTAGGATTACAGATGTGAGCCACTACATCTGACCTTACCAAATTATTTCTAAGCTACAATTTTCATTTCATCTGATGTTGGGTATAGAAGCTTAGAACCTCCACCAACTCATCTACTCATTCACTAAAAAACATTTCTTGGACATCTATTTTTATGTGCTAGGCAATGGCAAAGCTCTGAAGTGTGACACAGCAATGACCAAGAAGGTTTCAGCTCATAGAAGAAAGTCTAACTCTATTGAGGGAGATGAATATAAATATCAATGTTGAACATGCATACACAATGGGGAAGGAACTCTGACCCTTTTTGGGAAGAGATTTCAGAGGGGAAGTAGTTTCTAGTCAGGTCATGGGATTAATACAAGGTCTAACAGGCAGAAAAATAAGAAAGAAATTTAAGCAGAAGAATGCAAAGTTGAGGAGGTACAAACTGATAGGAACTTTTAAGGAAATGAGAAGGCATTTGGTTTAACAGGGCTTGGGCAACTGTTTCTCAAATGGAGAACTATTTATCAACTGTCATTGAATTGCCTTACTTCATAAGATCTCCAATTCCTGGAAGCTCCTGCCAGACTTCAAAAGATAAGGCCCAAGGACCAGCAAGTTTATTTTCATTTTTAATTTTAATTTTCGGGGGTACACAGTCGGTGTATATATTAATGGGGTACTTGAGAAGTTTTAAAACAGGCATGCAATGAGTAATAATATCATGATGTAAAATGAAGTATTCATCCCCTCAAACACCTATGCCCCGTATTATAATTGAATGATACTCTCAGTTTTAATAAAATGTACAATTAAATTATTATTGAATATAATCACCAGATTGTGCTATCAAATACTAGGTTTTATTCATTTTTTTCTGTCTTTTGTACCCATGAACCATTCTCATATTCCCGCCACCCACCATTACCCTGCCAAACCTCTGGTAACCATCCTTCTATTCTCTCTCTGTGGGATTAATTGTTTTGATTTTTAGATCACACAAAGAAGTGAGGAGATGCAATGTTTCTCTTCCTATGTCTGGCTTATTTCATTTATCATAAGGACTTCCGGTTCCATCCATGTTGTTGCAAATGACAGGATCTCATTCTTTATGGCTGAATAATCCTCCATTGTGTATCTGCACCACATTTTCTTTATCATTCATCTGTTGATGAACACTTAGGTTGCTTCTAAATCTTGTCCATTGTGAACAGTGCTTCAATAAACATGGGAGTGCAGATATCTCTTTGATATACTGATTTCCTTTCTTTTGGGTATATACCCAGCAGAGGGATTGCTGGATCATATGGAGCTCTACTTTTGGTTTTTTGACAAAACTCCAAACTGTTTTTCATAGTAATTGTCTAATTTACATTCCCACCAACAGTGGACAGTGTTCCCTTTTCTCCACATCCTCACCAGATTTGTTATTGCCTGTCTTTTGGATTAAAAGCCATTTTTACTGGGGCTGGGTGATATCTCATTGCAGTTTTGATTTTCATTTCTATAATGATTAATAATGCTGAGCATTTTTTCATATGCCTATTTGCCATTTGTATGCTTTCTTTTGAGAAATATCTATTGAAATCTTTTGCCTATCTTTGGATCGAATTATTAGGGTTTTTTTTTTTTCCTATAGAGTTGTTTGATCTCCTTACATATTCTGATTATTAATCCCTTGTCAGATAGGTAGTTTGAAAATATTCTCTCTCATTCTATGGGTTGTCTCCTCACTTTGTTGAATTTTTTTTCTTTGTTGTGCAGAAGCTTTTAAATGTGGTGTAATATTAGCCTATTTTTGCTTTGGTTGCCTGTGCTTGTGGGGTATTGCTCAAGAAATCTGTGCCCAGAACAATGTCCTGGAGATTTTCCCCAATATTTTCTTGTAGTAGTTTCATGGTATGAGGTCTTAGCTTTAAGTTTTTAATCCATTTTAATTTGATTTTTGCATGTGGCTAGAGATATGAGTATGGATTCATTCTTCCACATATGGATATCCAGTTTTCACAGCACCATTTATTGAAGAGACTGTCTTTCCCCCAGTGTATGTTCTTGTCATCTTTGTCAAAAATGAGTTTACTATAGTTGTGAGGATTTCTTTCCATATTCTCTATTCTGTTCATTGGTTTCTGCATCTGTTTTTATGCCAGTATCATGCTGTTTTGGTTACTATTGCTCTGTTGAATAAGTTGAAGTCAGGTAATGTGAATCCTCCAATTTTGTTCTTTTTTGCTTAGGATAGCTTTGATTATTCTGGATCTTTTGTGGTTCTACATAAATTTTAATATTGTTTTTCTTATTTCTGTGAAGAATGTGATGGATATATTGATAAGGATTGCATTGAATCTGTAGATTCCTTAGAATAGTATGGATATTTTAATAATATTGATTCTTCCAATCCATGTACATAGAATAACTTTCCATTTTGTGGTGACCTCTTCAATTTCTTTTATCAGTATTTTATAGTTTTCATTATAGAGGTCTTTCACTTCTTTTATTAACTTAATACCGAGCTGTTTAATTTTATCTGTGGCTATTCTACATGTGATTTTTTTTTTCTATTATACTTTAAGTTCTAGGATACATGTGCATAACGTGCAGGTTTGTTACATATGTATATATGTGCCATGTTGGTGTGCTGCACCCATCAACTCATCAGCACCCATCAATTCATCATTTATATCAGATATAACTCACCAATGCAATCCCTCCCCACTCCCCCCTCCCCATGATAGGCCCCACTGTGTGATGTTCCCCTTCCCGAGTCCAAGTGAGCTCATTGTTCAGTTCCCACCTATGAGTGAGAACATGAAGTGTTTGGTTTTCTCTTCTTGTGATAGTTTGCTAAGAATGATGGTTTCCAGCTGCATCCATGTCCCTACAAAGGACACAAACTCATCCTTTTTTATGGCTGCATAGTATTCCATGGTGTATATGTGCCACATTTTCTTAATCCAGTCTGTCACTGATGGACATTTGGGTTGATTCCAAGTCTTTGCTATTGCGA
>NW_022295065.1:0-9179 GCF_002776525.5 Piliocolobus tephrosceles
ATTCAGCACATGAAGGCCCTGAGAGGGAAATGGAGCCCAAAGCCACTCAGCTGGTGAGGGGAGCCTAGGTGAGACTCCAGGGCCACCCTGTTTCCTGCCATCAGCACTGCTGAGAGCGGCTGGGACTCAGGAAGGAAGTGTGTGAGTGTGTGTGTGTGTGTGTTGGAGGCGGGGGGGCGGTGGGGTATCCAGAACCACCTCTAGCTCAGGCCCTTCCACCAGGACCCAGCTGGCCAGTAAACCCCCCACCACTTGGATTATCAGGACCCTGGAAGGGAGGCCCTTCCTGCGGTTCCATTGCTCACTCTAGGCAGTCCTCTGGCTGGAGAACGGACAGGCCAGGGCTGGGGACAGGGACTCACCCAGGCCCAGTTTTCACACAGCCTCAGGGACATCCCTGGTCTCACTATGGGAAGACTGAGACCCAGAGGGGAAAGAGCTTACCCAGGTTCACACAGCAAATCAGGGGCCAGGGCCACTCCCTCTACTCCCCCAAGGTCAGACAGCTGCCAGCGGGATGTTGTGTGACTGGGACTCCCCTTGACTGACTCCCAGCACAGCCCAGCCTCCGGCATGGCATCCTGTGGCATCAGGATTTTCAGTGGCCACGTGGCTCCTGAGCCCAGACTACAGATGGAACCAGCCGGTGCCGTGGATGCAATGGTTTGACGACCCCATTTCCCCATCACCCTCCCCGCCCCACCTCACTTCAGCAAAGATCCTGGGGTCAGGGGACCCACGGTGAGGCTCGACAGGCTCACAATCCTCAGTGCCACACGGCTGGGAGCTCTCAGGCCAGGCCTCGTGGCCACACTGGTCACTGTCTTCCTCGGGCAGCCCCGTCTGGGTGTTGACACACTTGACCAGGCGCCACTGGACATCACTGCCACAGGGAGCTGAGCACTGGAGGGAGTGGGGGAGGAATGAGTTTCTCCAGGGCCAGCCCTAGCAGTGGGGGCAGTGACACCTCCTCTGGGAAGCCGTCCCTACGTCCTGTGCCTGACAGGCTTGCCCTTGCTCCCAGCCGCCCCCTCAGTGCCTCCTGGAGGACCTGGTCCCACTCCGAGAGCCCACTTGGTGCTGGAACCCCACTCTCACTTGTGGGATCGGCTCCTGCAGAGGGGAGGGGCATGAGAACAGTGGGACAGCCCTTGGGGTTCCTGGGCAGTGAGCCCCTCACACGGGACACAACTGAGAGGCCTGGGCAGGGGCCCCGGGATGGAGCCCTGATGCAGCAGTGGGCAGAGATGTGGGCGAGACAATGCTGTGCCTGAGGGACAGGGCAGAGGACCTGCCGCAGCCCATTGGCAGGAGGGGAGGAGACAGGTTTCACAGCCGGTGCCCAGCCCACCAGGCTTCGTTGTTATCAGCCCTAAACGTGCGCTGTCTGTGCCAGTGTCGTGCTGTGCCTGGTCCTGTGCTTCATTGTGATCCTTCATTTAATCCTCCCGACCCTCGTCTCCTAAGCTGTTCCAATTTTACAGATGAGAAAACAGTAACCCAGCAAATCAAAGCAAGTTGCCCAGAGTCACTCAGCAGCCAGTGGGACAAAGACTCAAATGCTGGCCCAGCTGACTCCAGGACCCAGTTCAGGGCCCAAATCTGAGACACCTGAACCCCTGAGTTCCAAACAGGCCTGGCAGAAGGTGTCCTGCCCATCTGAGGCCCCTCTTTCACCCCCTTCTGCCGCTGGCCTTTGCTGGGCTCCCTTATACCCCCAAGCTCGTCATTCTCACCTCAGACTTCACACTTGCTATCCCCTTGATCCTTGTCTTTGGCATCACTGACTCCTCCCTCGGGTCTCAACCCCAGACTCCTCCTTGCAAGGCCTTCCCTGACATCACAGCACAAGTGCCCTTTCCTTGTCTGTTTCTCCCTGGCAGGTGTGAGCACCAGCGGGCGGGGCCTCGTCCAGTCACTGCTGCATGCGCAGGGGCCACAGAGAGCCTGGCTCACAGCACACACTCAAAAGATCCTTCACCCAACCCAGGACCGACCAGGTGCCACCACGCACTTGCTCCCCACCCCTCCACACAGCCCTGCTCACCTGGCCCCAGGACCCCACCACCCACTGTGTGCAGGGGTGGGTATTGCAGGGCCCTGTGGCGTTGGGTCTCAGTTGCCTCCTTGCAGAGGCCTGACTCCGGGCAGGTCACAGGACGCTGCTGCTCACCACTGCCACAGGCCTCGGGGCTCTAGGTGGGCAGGGAAGGAGTCAGGGCACAGCCAGGGTCTGAGGGCATCCCCTCCCCCCAACTGAACCCCCCAGGCCTCACCTCCCTCCAGGAAGAGGTGTACCAACTGAGGCAGGGCTGGGCCCCGCAGGGCCTGTGCGCAGGTGGCTTGGCAGGCCCGGGCTGACAATGGAAGGGCCGCAGCAGCCGGAGGTCCCGTGTGTCCACACACTGCACATCCCACACTGAGGAACCTCCGCCGCAGCTGCGGGAGCACTGGGGACCGAGAGACGTGTGGGAACACATCGCCATGTGCAGGCCCACAGGTGTGACCCCGTGAGGCGTGTGGCGGGAAAGGCATCAGGTCAATGCCCCAGCCCCAGGCAAGTCCCTGAAAAGCCCCAGCGAGAGGCCAAGGCTGGCCCACCCCAGGCAAAATGTGCCATGGCCAGGGGCTTCCATGGGCTGGGACAGACAGAGAAAGGGAAGAACAAAGGCAAGCTGGTGAAAGACAAGTCCAGATGGGGTCAAAAATACAGAGGAAAGGAGACAGGCCAAGCCAGACAAAGTTGAGAAGACTCCCAAGAGATTTGGAATCCGGTATGATCTGGTGCACAGACATGCAGCCTGGAGCCCTCCCCTGTCCTGCTGCTCTCGGAACACAGGCTGTGGGGAACCAGGGCTCCACGCCATGCCCTGGGAATGCCTCTCCTGGCTCCATCCTTATGCACCTTACTCCAGTTGCCTGAGTGCCAGTTGGCACAGGGCTGCAGGTGGCAGTGACAGGCAGGCTGGGACTGGTCAGCAGGGGCACAGTCCTCATTCAGGCCAGAGCTGCAGCACACCAGCCTCCAGATGGCACCCAAGCTGCAGGTGGTGGACACTGCAGGGCAGAGATCCATGAAAGCCAGGCAGATCCCATCCCCGCCAGGCCTCCACAGTCAGGAAACTATCCACCTAGGCTAGTGAGACCTCAGTAAGACAGGGCCCTCTTCTGGGCCGCAGTTTCCTTATTTGCAAAATAGGCTCCTCCACCTACCTCCCAGGAAGACCGTGAGAATGAAAAGTCAAATCCCCCCAGCAACCAACTGTCCCTGCTCACATGGGACAAAGGGCCTGTGTTCCAGTGTCATTGGTGCAGAGGTGGGGGAGGGGACCCTGTGGGCACCCCTGACCAGCTGTCCTGACCAGCCTCGTCGCTTCCCAGAGGCACCAGGGAAGGAAGGCTGGGTCCTGGGACCAGCAGCCAAATCGCTGGCTATCGATGTGCAAAACAAGCCCTGTGGGCCTCAGCCTGCCCCTTGCCACCCCCAAATTAGGGATCTGAACAGAAGCTTGCTTCTCCTACAGTGACCATCTGGGGACCCAGGGAGGGGGCCCTGGCCAGCTTCTTTCATGCAGCTCAGATGCCTGCAGGTCACTATCAAAGGAGGGTGGAGCCACTGAGGGCAGAGCCAGGTGGCAGTGGGCTGAGCCCAGCCTGGAGGAGCCAGGCCGAGCCTCAGGGAAGCTGCTGCCTGCTGGGCAGGACTGGGCCTGGCAGCCATGCGGGGACCCTCCCCACTGCACAGTGTCTGAGCCGGCTCCATCCTGGCGTGTGCTGTGCTGCCAGAGCGTGCCTGCCCCTGCCTTCCCTGAGGCCCCCTGTGCTGCCCAGAAGTGGGCCCCGGGGTCCCCTCATTCCCCTAATCCTGGGAACTCCTGCCCCAAGAGAGGCGAGACAGATGGTGCCTGTGTCCCACTCTGCTCATTTTCAGATGAGGAAACAGTCACCAAGGTCCCCCGCAAACTCCCAGCCCACCGAGCCCGCACCACTTGCCTGGCTCCAGTTTCCCGCTTGCCAGCTAGCGTTCCTGACAGCCAACAGGTCTGCAGGGGAGACTGCTTCAGCCAGGCTGGGAGCCAGCGGCTGGGTCTCAGGGGTTCTGTGGCTGTTGGCGGGGCTGTCCCAAGCGGGCATGGACAGTAGCCTAGAGCTCAGGAGCACCTCAGGGCTGAGGGACTCAGGCTGGCCCTTGGGTCCTGGGTTCAGGGCAGGCTCAGGCGTGTGCCCGAGGCCAGTCAGGGTTGTGGGAAGGAAGGTCCCCCACACTGCCACAGTCTGCACGTCCCATCAGCCTGGTCCTGGGGTTGGGAAGGTGGGAGTCCTCGGCTCCAGGGGGCTGTCCCTGCCCTTCATCTCTGGCAGAGGGGCTATGGGGGAGGGAGGGGGAGGAGCCACCCCAACAGTGGGCCACAGTTCACTGTCCACAGGCCCCAGGCTACCCTCCAGAGCTGGCTCCCAGGCCACAGTCCCTCCTGTCCACAGCTCTGTCATGTCAGGACTAGGAGAGGAGTGGATACTGCCAACCAGGGACAAAGGGGGCAGTGTGGGGCTGGGTCTTGGAGGCAGGTGGGGTGCTCCGTGGCCCTCAGGTTCATCATCATCCTTGAAAACCTCATTGGTCCTGTCCCTCCATGGAGGAGGCAGCTGGCTCGGGCTGTCCTTGCTAACTGGGAAGTCATTTTGGCTCTCAGGGGCGGCAGGCGTCTGCAGGCCATCAGTGGAAACCGTAGGCCAGGGCAGGCTGGGGAGCCCAAGGTCTGGGGCCCCTATGGGGCCTTCTTCCTCAGGCAGGAAATTGATCAAAGGGCTCCCAGGGGTCTGCTCTGAGGGTGGGGGTGTGGAGCAGCTGGCCTGGCTGGGTCAAGGGCTAGGGGACCAAGGTCCCGGTGCCCCCTCCTCCTTGGCTGCAGGAAGCTCTGTGGTAGGCACGGGGCTACACATGGAAGGCACAGCAGGACGGCTGTGTGGTCAGGGAGTCCAATCCCCTGTCCCCTCCAGGTCTAGATCGGGCTCCTCAAAGGGCCCATAGGACAGATCCTTGTGGAAGTTGATGAAATTGTAGTGATAGTAGAAGTTGTCCACAAACACGGGCCCCGGCAGGTCCAGCTCTAGGGCCTCCTCCTCAATGGCATTGCCCATGGTGGCTGGCTTGAGTGATGAGGCAGGTGAATGGTCTGGGGCCAGGTGGCTCAGGATGAAGCCAGCCTCATTGAAGAGCTCATGGCTGGAGGAGCCGCTGCCTGAGCCTTCAGGGCCCAGTGTGTCCAGGGGCCACCAAAAGGGTGGCAGAGAGCAGGTGACTTTGCTGGCTGGCTGCTGGGCCTCGACAAAGGGACACTGAGACACCAGTGTCATTAGTGCAGAGGACATTTTGGTGTTGAGTGCCCACATGTCACTAAGCACTGCAGGGGAAGCCAGGGTGAGGGGCTTAGGCTGGGAGGCAGGCTGCCAGGGGACGCTGGGGCATGGCTGGGTAACTTGTCCACTCCCTTATGTCAGGGTGGCAGAGACCCCAGCCAGCCCTGCCCAGCTCAAGGCCATGGCTGTGGACATGCTTGCCAGGGGTTTCCTGATCCCTGAGGCTTTAGAGTCAGGGGCTGGACCCTGGAATGCCCAGGCTCCCTCCCACCCACATGGGCTCCAGGAAGGCTGTCTGCCTACCTGTAGCCAAAGACCAAGGGTGGAGTTGGAGGCGGGCCCCCTCCCATCCCACACTCACCTGAGACCAGTTCCCCACAGCCCAGGTGGCTGGACAGGGCACATGGCAGTTTCAAGGGGTTTCAGTAGGGGGCCGGGGAAGGTGTTCACAGGCAGGTGGCTCCAGGGCACTCTGCTCATCCAGCCCCACATTGTGGATGCAAAGCACGGCCTGGCAGGGGAGGCCCCCAGGCCCACAGGAGCTGAAGCACAGCTGCCACTCACCTGCCCACCACCTGGTGAGGGCACATGGGTGGCATCACCATGGCATCAGATGAGTAGCATCAGCAGGCTCACCAGCAGGGAGGGCCAGGCTGGGCTTCCAGGCCCTCAGGGTTTGGGCAGAGCTGGGACTGAGGCCAGTGGATGATTCTCCAGAGCTCCAAGCCCAGGTAAGTGTCCTGCCCTCAAAGCCTGGTGACATGGCACAGCCCCTCCGCTCCTGCCACCTTCCCCTCAGGGAAATGGAGTGTGACCTGAGGCCTATTTCACATCCAGGGACCCAAAGAGGAGGACCACAGGTGTCCAGGCTGGCCCAGGCTGGGGTGAGGGGAGACCAGGGGCTGGGGCTTCTGCTTTGGGAAGAGAATGAAAGCCTGGCTCCCTCTGCTCCTCCCCAGGGCCCCTGGGGACCCAGATGTAGGGGACTGTGGCAGACCCAGGATGCCTGGGGGTGGGAAGTTGGCGGGACAGTGGGGGCAGGCTCACCTGGCAGGGCAGGGCTGCTACTGCACTTCCTCTGGCAGTCATCAGGCCAGCCCGGGGGGTCACAGTGCTCCCCATCCACGGGCCCTGCCTGCCACTCTAAGCAGTACACACTCTGCTTCTACACACCTAGGGGCCATGGGACTCAGCCTGGGACTGGCACCTACTTGCCCACCGCCCAAGACCCAAAGACACCCTTTCTGCCAGAACCCTCCCAGCACCTTACTGCCCATGTCAGGATGAAGGCAGACCTCTACCGTTGCTTCCTCTTGTACTCCTGGTTCTCACTCACCCTCTCTCCCATGTAGCCTCCCCTCTGACTGTCCCTGGACGGGTGGCAGAGTGTGGAGGTTTAGTGGGTTGGGTGCCCAGACCCTCTGCTTCCTAACTGAGATGCCTGGGCAGCTCATTTGGCCTCTCTGAACCTCAGTGTCCTCCTCTGGGAAGTGGGAGCAACAATCCTGCCTCCTCCAAGCTCTGGAGGGAGGACTGCACATGTTCTTGCATGTGCAGGCTTGGCCCGTGCCCCACACATCCTAAGAGCTCAATCCTTGCCAGCTGCTGCTAGCACGCAAACCCAGCCATGGCATCAAGACCGTCCCACCATCCTCACCCTTCCCGATGGCTCAGAGAATATCTGGAAAAGAAACTGGGCAACAAGGGGCATCTCCTCTCCACCGCCACACCAGCCTTGGCACTGCTCCTGTCCTTCACACCGCCTGCCACTGCCCATCCTGGGGCCTTTGCACGACCATGCTCCTCACCTTGAACACTCACTCCCATACTGCCTGTTGAGGCCCAGCCGCAGGACCCCCTCTGCAGGTGGCTCTGCCTTCTCGGCTCCACCCCCACCCTGTGGTCCAGAGTGTAAGTTGTCCCTCCCATGAGGTGCCAGTCCCACACCTGTCCCCCTCTTTCCTCACCAGCAGATTTTGATTTAGTTCAAGGAGCAATGATACCTGCTGAAAACACAACCCACTGCCGCTCCCTTGCAACTAGGGGGGTCTGGGACACAGTCCTGGCTGGAGAGAAAAAGGCACGAGTCCCTCGCTGGGAGTCAGCCCTTTCCCCTCTCCTTCTTCCTGCCCAGTACAGGGTAAGAGCCCTGGAAGGGAGGACACCATCTGTGACAAGAGGAGTGAGGGGAGGCTGCTGTAGCAAGGATGGTGTGGCTGAGGGCCAATCAGCTCCAGGTCCTGCCACCTTGGACTGTGCACCTGGGACTTCCTGCCTGAGACAAAGAACCCCTGTCTGTTCCAGCCACCAAGGGGCACTTGCCTCTGCAGACACTCCTAAGTGGTCCACCTGTGAAGCAGCCAGTTTTCTGAAAGACAATTCCCAAATGTCTAATCCTGCAAATGTATGTGCTGTTTTTCACGTTTGTCCAATTAAAGACCTGCTGTGTGACTGTGTGCAAGTCTTCGGCCAGCCTCTGGGCCTTAGTTTCCTCCTGTATAAAGTGGGGTTGGGGCTGCCTCTGCAGAGGGCTGTTGAGAAGCTGGGACAAGCTTCAGGCATGACTGGCACTGGCTGGAGGGACTGCTCCAAGTCTCTAGCCCATGACACCAGCATCCTAACGAGCCCCTGAGTCCTCAGACTCCCTCCTGGTGGCAGTACCCCAGCCCGGGTCTAAAGAAAGTGCCCAGGGCCTCAGCCAGCTGAGAGGTCTGACCAAGCACAGCTCCTGAAACCCTCCACATCTAGGCCAGGGTCGCTGGCCCCCACCCAGCTCAGACCTGGAGGCCAGGAGGCAGGGAGGGCCACAGGCCAGTCTTGGATAAGCACAGGGCCCTGGGTGAGGCCGGCTGTGAACCCCATGCCTGCCCCGGGTGGCCTCCTGAAGTGAAGATTAGCCGGGTAGTGCCTCAGGTCTACAGTACCACTGAGTTCTGTGTCTCAGCAGATCTTCACACCACCCCGTTTAGATGGGAAACAGAGGCCCAGAGAGGTGAAGTCACTCACCTCAGGCCATCCCTTCAGTGCTGGCCCATCCTCCCAGCTGCCCCCAGTCTCATCTCAGATCCTTGTTGTGCCTCTGAGGCCACCAAGCCCCTCCCGCAGAGTGCCCCCTACAGACGAGCTGCAAGACTGAGGGCCTGGCCTGCAAAAACTGCATTTGCCCCCGACTACAACTTTACTGGATGGGCACTGCTATTATATAGACGGGGAAACGGAGGACCAGAGGAGGGGTGAAGAGGGGATTCGAACCCAGAGCCATCTAAGGTGCAGGGCTCTTCCCCACTGCCCTCTCCTGCCTCCTTCCAGCCAGCAGCTGCTTTGTCATGTGGCATCTGATGAGTCTCTCCAGTCTCTGGACCTCAGTGTCCCCCTCTCTGCAAAGGGTCAGCAGTGGGGACCCTGTCAGCCCCCAGAACACTGCTTGAAAGTGACTCAAGGTGGCCTGGACACTCAGACTGACCATTATGAGGATACTTCTAAGAGCCAGAGGCTGGGACAGAGCCAAGCTCCTGCAATCGGCTGACTGCTTGGGTCCCTCTGTCCCATTGCCCAGGGCACCCTGGGCCCCACACTCACATAGGCTGCATGCACTGCCGCTCGGGGCTCTGTACGCCCACGTCACAGCTCCGGGAGCAGATGGACCAGGCGCTCCAGCTGGACCAGCCACCATTCACTGCCTCAGGCCGGAAGCCCACGGGTACGCACTCCCCATTGAGACACCACTACTGTGACAGATGGAGGTAGAGCCACCCCACCCCCAGCCTATCAGTTATCCTCACCCTAGTGAGAACAAGGTGGGTGGGAAGGCTGCGAAAGGC
>NW_022295066.1:0-4021 GCF_002776525.5 Piliocolobus tephrosceles
TCTATTGAACTTATAGAAATAAAAAGAATTATAAGGAAAAGTTAAGAATAACTGAATGCGGACAAATTAGACAACTTAGACGAATGTTGAACTTCAAACAGAAATACAAACTACCAAATTTTACTTAAGAAGAAATAGAAAATCTGAAAAAGAAAAAAATCTTGGCTAGGTGCAGTGGCTCACGCCTGTAATCCCTGCACTTTGGGAGGCTGAGGCAGGTGGATCACAAGGTCAGGAGTTTGAGACTTTGAGACCAGCCTGATCAACATGATGAAACCCTGTGTCTACTAAAAATACAAAAATTAGCCAGGCATGATGGTGTGCACCTGTAGTCCCAGCTAGTCAGGAGACTGAGGAAGAGAATCACTTGAACTGGGAGGTGGAGGTTTCAGTGAGCTGAGATTGCACCACTGCACTCTAGCCTGGGCAACAGAGCAATTCTCCATCCCGCAACACATCCCCCAATGAAAAAAATAAAGAAATAAAGAAAAAAAATCTCTCTTCCTTTCTCTCTCTCTCTCTGTTTCTGTCTCCCCCCACTTACTCACCTCTCCTTTCTTTACTCATAAAGAGATAAAATCAATAACCCAAAAACTTCCTATAAAAATAGGTGGAGGCCAGGTGCAGTGGCTCTTGCCTGTAATCCCAGTGCTTTGGGAGACCAAGGCAGGAGGATTGCCTGAGATCAGGAGTTCAAGACCAGCCTGAGCAATATAGCAAGACCCTTCTCTATAAAAAATTTTTAGAAAATTTGCCAGGCATGGTATTGTGCAGTGAACTATGATCACACCACTGCTCTCTAGCCTGGGTGACAGCAAGAACCTGTTTCAAACAAAACAAAACAAAACAAAAAGGTTGGGCTTAGGTGGTTTTCATGGTTGAGTCTACCAAACATTTGTCTAAGAATTGACACCAGTGGTTCACAAAGTTTTCCAAAAGTAACCAATGAGGGAACATTTCTGAAGGTACTCTTCAAGAGCAGTATTTCAATGATAGCAAAATGAGACAAACTCAAAAACATATAAACGAATGTTTCTTGTGCACATAGGTGTGTAAACAACTAGAAAACCAAATGCAGCAACATAGAAAAGGGAGTATACAATGTAACCAAGTGGGATCTATCTCAAGAGTGCCCGGTTAGCTCAATAAAGGAAAATCAATTAAGGGAGCATATTCTGTTCCTATACTACTTCATGATCATTCTAATAGATGCAGAACAGACATTTCCTGAAAATGCAACAGGATGAAAACAATAAAATAGGAATAGAAAGCAGTTTTCTTAATCTGCTACAAACCTTCAGCCCATCTACAAAAGCCCAGAGCTTACACAGCTAATGGGAAAAGGCTAACATCTTTTCTCCAAAGATGAGAAACAAGATGTCCACTCTTTACATCTCTATTTAGCTTTGTAGTGGAGATTGTTCCTAGGCAATTAAGCAAGAAAATGAAATAAAAGGCATGAAGATTGGAAAGAAAGAACAAACAGTACCTCTGATAGGCAATGATAGTACCTTGACTATAGAAAATACCTGGGGCCAAGCGTAGTGGCTCATGATTTTAATCTTAGTAATTTGGGAAGCTGAGGTAGGATGACTTGAGCCTAGGAATTCAAGACCAGCCTGGGCAACATAGTGAGGCCCACTCTCTACCGCAAAAGAAAAAAGTGTAGCTGGGAGTGTTGGCATGAGTCTGTGGTCCCAGCTACTAATGAGGAGGTAAGAGGATGACTTGAGTCTGTGTAGTCAGGGCTGCGATGAGCTGTGATTGTGCCACTGTGCTCCAGCCTGGGCAATGGTTTGAGACACTATCTTAGATAAAAAAAAAAAAAAAAAAAAAGGCTGGGCATTGTGGCTCATGCCTGTAATCCCAGCACTTTGAGAGGCCGAGGTGGGTGGATCACTTGAGGCCAGGAGTTGGAGACCAGCCTGAGCAACATGGCAAAACCTTGTCTCTACCAAAAATACAAAACTTAGCTGGGTGTAGTGGCATGCACCTGTGGTCCCAGCTACCCAAGTGGCTGAGCACTTGAACCCAGGAAGTAGAAGTTGCAGTGAGCTGAGATTGCACCACTGCCAAGGAACACACACACACACAGTATTAGGGCTAATAAATTTGTTTACCAATATAGAAGAATTAATGATTGTAAAAAATTTGTATTTATGTATGTATGCAATTATTCCAAAATCAAAGTTAAGAAAATCCGTTTATAATAGTATCAATAAAAATATATAGGAATGAGGCTCTGCACAGTGAATCACTCCTGTAATCCCTGCTCCCAGCACTTTAGGAGGCCAGTGTGGGCAGATCACCTGAGGTCAGGAGTTCGATACCACCTTGGCCAACATGATGAAACCTGGTCTCTACTAAAAATTCAAAAATTGGGCTGGATGTGGTGGTGCATGCCTGTGGCCTCAGCTACTCAGGAGGATGAGGCTGGAGAATTGCTTGAACCCAGGAGTCAGAGGTTGCAGTGAGCCAAGATTGCACCACTGCACTCCAGCCTGCATGACAGTGAGACTCCATCTCAAAAAAGTATATATATATACACACATATATATATGCACACACACGTATATATATCAATGAATTTAACAAAAGCGTAACATTTGTACAGAGAAAACTGGAAAATATCATGAATGAAATTATATTTCATTTAAATAAATTGAAAGACATCCCAGATTTATGGATCAGAACACTTAATATCGTCAAGGTAGTCCTATCTTTGGAATTGATGTAGAGTCATTGTGACCCTATCAGTTTCAGCTGGCTTTATGGCAGAAATTGACATGTGGATCCTAAAATATATACAGATATGCAATGGAGTCAGAATTGCCAAAATAAGTAAACAAAAAAGAAAAAAAATTAGAAAGTTTGCTGGCTAATATCTCCCAGTTTTCCTAGACAGAGTTATTAGTCACGGGGTATAAAGTTTTTATTATACAAGATGATAAACTCCTAGAGATCTACTGTACAACAGAGTACCTATTGTTGTAATACCATAATTAAAAGTTTCATAAGAGGGTGGAACTTATGTGCTGTCAAAATACACATACACAAAGATAGCAGGAGGAAGCTTTTGCAGGTGATACATTTGTTCATTGCCTGGACTGTGTTGATAGTTTTAGGGGTGCATCCAAAGTCATCATGTTGTATACATCCAATATATATGGGTTTTTGTATGTCAGTCATAGTACAATAAAGTGGTTTAAAAAAAAAACCCCTAGAAAATAGGATGGTTCATGTTTTCCAAAATCAAAACTTGCTAGAAAGCTGCAGTTATCAAGATTGTGATACTGACATAAGGATGGACCCACACTTATTCATGAAGTAGAATCAAGAGTCCAACATGTATGGTTCATTGTTTATTGACAAGGGAGCCAAGTCAGGTCAATGGAGGAAAAGAATAGTCATTTCAAAAAATGATCATGGAAGAAAAGGATATCTCCATGCAAAAGAATGAAGTTAGTCTTTTTCCTTACACCATATGTAAACATTGATTCAAAATGAGTTAAAGACCTAATTGTAAGAAGTAAAGATAAATAACTTTTACAAGGAAATAGAGGAATAAATCTTCTCAAATGGTTTCACAGCACAAGCAGAGGTAAGGAGAGACATAATCTATAAGTTGGACCTCATCAAAATTAAAAACTGCATCAAAAGAAGCAAAGTTAGCCATACACAGAATGGGAGAAATTATGCACAAATCACACATCTATGGGTCTAGTATTCAGAATACATAATGAACTCTTAAAACTCAGTGAAGACAATTCAGTGAAAAATTGACAAAGGATTTGAATAGACATTTCTCCAAAGAAGATAGGCAGTAGGCCAAGAAGGACATGAAAACATGCTCAACATTTGTCATTAGGAAAATGCAATTCAAAACCAGGATTAGATACTACTTCCTACCCACCCAGATGGCTACATTAACAGAAGTAGAACAAATCGTTCTGAGTACTGGGAGTAATTGGAATACTCACATGCTTCTAATGGGAATGTAAAATAGGCAAGTAAGAAAACC
>NW_022295068.1:0-2405 GCF_002776525.5 Piliocolobus tephrosceles
TCACTGAGTACTTTACTGAACAGGATGGGTGTCCCGAGGGATAGAATAGCCTGCCGTGACACTTAGAAAGGTCTGTGTTGGAGTCTGCACTGCCTCTTCCTGAGTTTGTTACCTTAAAAAGGCTTGTCCGTTTATTTGAGTGTCAGTTTTTCATTGACTGTAAGATACATTTTGTCAATACAGCTTGAAAGATAAAAATACTGTTTCCAAAGAAGCAAGATAAAATGATGCATTTTATTTGCTAAAAATTCGTATTTAGTTCTTCCCCAGAGTGAGTGTAGTAAGTTTTAAAGGTCTGTTCTTTTTAAGGGTAATTTCAAATGGAATTGGACTTAGCTTTGTCAATGTTACTGGTGAAATAAAAGTATGATAGATAAGTTGATGATTTACAAAGATTCACCAAAATGTCAGTTCCCCTCTTGTAGCATGGTGAAGAATTTATGACAGTGGTCACATCTGTATCCTCTTAGCTGGATATCTAAGGGTTTCTTTGGTGTTGCTTTTTGTTTTTTTGGAGACGCTGTCTTGCTTTGTAGCCCGGCTGAAGTGCAGTGGCGCCATCTCTGCAACCTCCGCCTCCCGGGTTCAAGTGATTCTCCTGTGTCAGTCTCCCGTGTAACTGGGATTATAGACACCCACCACCACACCCAGCTAATTTTTGTATTTTTAGTAAACACGGTTTTTTACGCCTGGCACGGTGGCCCTTGCCTGTAATCCCAGCACTTTGGGAGGCCAATGTGGGCAGATCACGAGTTCAGGAGTTCCAGAGCAGCCTGACCAACATGGTGAAAAATTGTCTCTACCACAAATACAAAAAAATTAGCTGAGCCTGATGGCAGGCACCTGTAATCCCAGCTACTCGGGAGGCTGAGGCAAGAGAATTGCTTGAACCCGGGAGGTGGAGGTTGCAGTGAGCCAAGATCTTGCCACTGCACCCCAGCCCAAGCGGCAATGCAAGACTCTGTCTCAAAAAACAAACACACAAACAGCAAAAAGGCGGGGTTTTGCCATATTGTCTAGGCTGGTCTCAACCTCCTGACCTCAGCTGATCGCCCGTCTCAGCCTCCCAAGGTGCTGGGATTACAGGCCTGAGCCATCACGCCTGGCCCACTCTGTTTTCTTTTTATTTCCTAAATTTTAATATGTTTGAGTTTGTCTGTTTCTTTATCACTAAAAGAAATTCTGCCTAATCCTTCGTAAAAAGAAAAATCTTCCTATGACTTCTGAAAGTGTTCTGGTTTTATCTTTCATATTTGAATATATAATAAGTTGATTATGGTTCATGGAATAGAGAAGAAGACAATGCATTTTCCCAGGTAGATGCCAGCCTGGTTTGCCTCATATTTTAAAGTGCATGTGATTTCTTTTTCTATTCTACAGTGCCTACTTTATCATTCATCAACTTTCCATATAAATGCTGCGTCCTTAAGACTTTTTTTCCCTTGTTCTGCTTGCTCATCTCTTTGCTAATACTGTGCTGTCCTGAGTGTTTTCATTTGAAAATCTTAGAAGTATGTTAGACAAGCCATCACTCTTTTTTTAGATGACGAAAAAGCGTTAGACGTTTGTCATTTTTACTACGTATGAAAAAGTAGTTTTTCTTGCCTAAAAAATCTCTGATTTGGGAATTTATGCGATTTCATAGGAATAGCATCTGGAAGTGGTGGCATTAGTGTCATTTTAAAAAACATATGTCGTATTTCCTCCTATTCCTTTCTGCCTTGACATTGTGCAATAGAAATTTTAAAAATTGCTGTATTCGTGTTGTTAAATATCAATTACTGGTTTTATTTAATACTCAATTAAATTTAATGAGCCTACTATCTCGGAGTAATCACATGGAATGGGCTCAGCTCCCCAGTTAACAAGCGACAGCACATGTAAAATATTGTCTACCAGGGAAATTCATTGAACACTTTGTGTTCAGACCGTATTTTGGTGGCTGGTTCCCTAAGCACCACTGCAGTGACACAAAATAATAAACCTTCACAGAAAAAGTTTTGGCAAATATATTGCATAAGCCATTTAGATGCAGTGGGTCATTCTTATTACTTGGGTTCGTGGAATCCCTTTCAAAATGTAAGTTACTAATACAAACAAAGATGGAACTTTACGAGCAGGTGGTTTTAAGAATAAATAGTCTCAGGACTGGTAATATTAACTCCCTTAAGCACATCAGGTAGGACTTTATTATGACAGATCATAGAAATGTACAAAGTGAAGTTGAAAGGTAACTCCTAGCAGCACATCTTACTCCCTGGATTCTAATGAGATGGGTGTTTCTACTTTGCTGTTGCGTTTTTGAATAGTTCAATTCTAGCATTAGTACTGCTGTGTGGGAGGGAGTATGTGTGGACGGAGTAAGAGTTGTGACAATTGAGTCATAGAATAAATGCTTGAAAATT
>NW_022295069.1:0-1269 GCF_002776525.5 Piliocolobus tephrosceles
AGAGACAGCATGCCTGAGCTTCTGGAAACATTCTAAGTGCCCTTGTTTGCCCAGAAAAGACTGGTGCTGCCATACGAGGCACAGATATGGCAACTTATCCACTCTAGGAACCACACAAGGTTTAAAGGCTCCCAGAAAGTCCAGGAAGGGCAAACATGGCCTTTTAGAGCCATCAGATTTTATTCTAAGTCTACGTGGGAGACAGTGCACTTGGCTTCATAAAAACACCAGTGGAGGTGCTATCACTTGCCCCAGTATCCGGTCTTTTCCACCTCATCTCAGAGCCAGGCAACCACCATTTCCCAAAGCTGCTGTGCAATGAAAGGGGAATATTCTAGGTGCTCTCCTGTGCCCACGAAATTCTGTGGCTGCACTAAAGGCAGGAGTTGTCCTCCGGAATGCTCTTCAAGAATCTGACAACACTAGTCAAGATTAAAGAAGTTCAATTCAACGTCATACAAAACCAATCACCAAAAAAAAAAAAAAAAAAAAACACACAGTAAGACAAAATGATGAAGACACCTGCTAATAATCATGAATGACAATAACAACAATGATGATCTTAGTGATAATGCCACCAACACCGTTAATGGCAATAACAATAAACCTGAGGTAATGGGTGTTAGGGTCCCGATTCACCGATGTGAAGGATGGCGCCAATTTCTGGCCTTACAGAAATAAAGGAAAAGTAAACACCTGAAGGAGGAGGAGGTGAACCTGGATAGAGCTCCCGCCGGCCTCTGGGCGCTCCTTGGTGGAAGGAGAGGGACTTGGTCCTGAGCCTGCCCAGGATCCACCCGCACCAGAACCCGGGAGTCCCAGTTCCTGGATGGGCTCAGTCCCACCCAAGCCAGACGCCCCGGAGACCCGGAGCCCGGGTCCTCCAGCCCTCGCTGCCGCCGCTCCTGCCCGGGGCGAAGCCCGGGCACCCCGCGCCACCTCAGCGTCAGCGCGGCTCTGTGAGGGCAGCGCCAAGGATGCTCCGGACCCAGCGGGGGCATCCAGCCCCAACGGGATACCGATGCCCTGAGGGTGCGGAACAGCGGGGTCTGCGCAGAGCCCGCCATCTTGGGCCTTGCAAAAAGAGCGGCCTCTTCAACGACCCCACCCGGAACCTCCCCGGAGGTCCCAGCCCCAAAGCCAGGGCGGCGGCACCTCCATCACGCTGGGTAAAGAACACTCAGGTCTTCCATGGAGACCCGGCTCTCCGAGGGAAGCAGACCGCGCATGCGCCCTGCATGGCCGGAACGATGGGTTTCATTGCCCTCT
>NW_022295076.1:0-12324 GCF_002776525.5 Piliocolobus tephrosceles
CTTTAGAAATTCAAGGGAGAAAACAATTAGACAAGGTCTCTATCTTTTTGAAACTAAGTTAATCAAGTCATTAATCAAATAATCTAAAAAATACATTTATAATTATAAATAATGTAGTGTGTTATAAGGGGAAAAATAAATAGTATTATATGAGTATATATAATGGACTCATGACTCAGAAAAGAGTTAAGGGAAATTTTCATTGGGACAACAATACATAACTTGAAATCTGAATATGAAAATGTTACTATTTAAATAATTTGTAATAGTGCTGAAGGTGCTATATTGGATAAAATAAACATCTGGTCATATCGCTAGATAAAATCCTCCAGTGGATTTTATCACAATGCAAATGAGAGACCACTGGAGGGTACTGTACATAGAATACTTTGAACAGATATAGCATAGGTCATTTTAATTTTGTGAAAAATAAGCCACAAGACCTTATTTGCAAAGCAACTTACATTTAACTTATATTAAGAAGGGCAAAAAAGTCATGCCTCAAAGGCAAAATGTATAATATGGGGAAGAGGAAGGAAGGCTCATGTATTCATTCAGCTTTGTAGCCTCAAAATAGTTATCACGCCTTCCAAAGGATGCTCACATTACAGTTGGCCCAAACCAGTTTGCAATATTTTAATGACAGCCTCTTCAAACGTAAATCCAAGCTTAAAAATGACTGGTACGTCTTCTTTATGAATAATTTGCCACTTGTTTCTTTATATAAAAAATTTCTATGGGCATTTCACGTGATGCTTATAGATTTGTATTTGTACTAATTGTAACATATAATCAGAAAATATAGTTTCTGATTTCAAAATAGTTATAATTATTTTTTCAGAAACACATTTTCTGGGGAGGAAAGGCATTTTTTTTTTTAACCTTGGGTATAACAAGTTGGAAATTCAACATAGCCCTCTCTGATCCTGATAGAGTAACAAGAAAGACAAAAATGTAAAAATCTCTGCAATTTATGCTCCATAATTGACAGGATTATGTTTGGGCATAGTTAAGATATTGCAGGTAAAACGCTTGGCATAAAGAGGCTTGGGAGAACTCCATCTTAGGCAATAGAATATCAATCAAAAGGTAACACAAGTTTACCAAAGCTAGCATTTTTGTAAGCGTTATTTCTATATTTTTATAGCTAAAATGTGTATGTATACATATAACATATATGTGCACATATATGCGCACATAACATATATACACACACATAAGAATTCTAGGCTGTTTTAGTAATGGCACTCAGAAATCACTGAAATCACAGATTTAAAGACGTTTTGGGGTAAAGGTTATTTAGGTGTCAGTACTACAGATGCTTCAACAGATGGACAATAATATCGAAACACATCTACCAAACAGAAATTCTTACATGGCCTAGAGGAATGAATTTTGATGGTCTGAGAAGGATAGATGAAATATTTTCATGTTTCTATTTTTAAGCTTAGAAAATTTATGGTTTTGCTAATTGTATACTGCCTTTTATTCCTTCACTTCATTCCTTCCATTCATTAGGATTCTCACTGTCATTTAGCTTCATCTGAATTCCTCACAAGTTAGAATTACTTTTCCCACTTCCATTGATTGACGTACTGAACATTTTTTTACCCACTGCAATGGACTAATATCAGTGTAGAAAATCTACTTTTATTCTTCAATAACTGTCTGAAGCATTTGTCAATCCATCTCCCCCAATAAAACTCAGAGGAGAGTACAGTTAAGAACTGTTCTCAAGTAAACTCAACTTTCTGTTCACATGCACAGACATAGCCACCTTACCCCAGCCTGCACAACACATACACACACTTGGAAAAATAATAACAATAGCTATTTGTGAAATGTGAAGCTAAATATATTTTTACTTTTCTATAGTTTTGACAATGAACATGTGTTGGATATTTTAAATAGTACCATTTACTGGTATAAACTAAGTCCATACTTTTGTGGGGGCACTCAAAGAGTAAAAATGTAATAAATCAAGGCAGAATGTATAGTGAATACAAATAATTTTTGAGGATTGCAAAGATATTTATGGATGAAACATGATAGATACAGGCTTACAAGCACATATGTATTCATAATGGTAATTTGCATCTTCCCTTTATCTCTTACTAAACTATGAAATATTCTCACCTGAAAATTTATAACTAAAAGACAAGGCCAGGCACAGTGGCTCACGCCTGTAATCCTAGCACTTTGGGAGGCCGAGGTGGGCGGATCACCTGATGTCAGGAGTTCAAGACCACCCTGGCCAACATGGCAAAACCCCACCTCTACTAAAAATACAAAAATCAGTCAAGTGTGGTGGCACACATCTATGATCCCAGCTACTCGGGAGGCTGAGGCAAGAGAATTGGGAGGTGGAGTTTGCAGTGAGCCAAGATAGTACCACTGCACTCCAGCCTGGGTGACAGAGCAAGACTCCATATAAAAATAAATAAGTACATAAATAAATACAAATGAAAGAGAACAGATGGTGAAGGGAAATATAACAAGAATAGGTCACTCAAATTACTGAGTGTCCTTCTTTCAAACTTCTAAGGAAACATGCATTCTTATATTATTTCACATGATCTTTCTCAGAGTAAACTACATAAAATAAAGAAGTTTCTACTGATTCAAAAATATTTTATTCTATTTGTGCCCATCTGAATGATGTTTTCTATCAATCATTGCTACTTTTGCAAAAATATTGCTTAGGATGTAATTTTTATTGATCATTAATATTCAATTACAATTTTCACATTTTTACATTATAGATTTTGTATTTGTCTCAATTATATTCTCATGTTATCATCCTTAGAAGTATTAGATTAATATATGCTAATATTTATTATGACTATATTAATATAACAGCTTTTATAATAAACAGATAAAAAGTTTTGCTAGCATCTCCTGAAAGTCATTCAGAAAAGTCAACATTTTATTTAAAAATGCAACTATAGTTTCTGATTAGAGCAATAGTTTCATTTCAAAATAATTTTAAAATACTGAATATTTTGTCCTGTCTCAGGTTTTAGTATATCTACTGCAATTGATAACTATTTAGAAGAAAAAACCAATTTGAATTTCAGCATGGAATATAGAAAGAGATAATGCCTTTCCTTATGATTTATCAATCAATAGAGCCAAATCAGCAGTGACAGAATACTTTATGATGAAGTGGCTGTTGATACACTCTCTCTCTCATAAATTACATCTTACTCCTTAACACCTGCAATACCAAATATATCTACCGAAGTGACTGAATTTGTATGAATAAGAGTCTAAAATTTAACATTTTAGTATAACAGAATATTCAGTATCACAATAACTTGCTTGTATTTGAGCAGATCGATGACTTTGTTAATGAAGTTACATAATTTATTATTTTCTTAACATTTGAGTTGACTATGAAATTAATTTATAGCCAAACTCTTACAAATGCAAAATAGAATACTGTTAAAAACAAACTCCAGTAAAAGGTTGTTGCAAAATATCTCTCTGTAATATAGAGAAACTAGATTCATGCCCTTCAGAAAAATAAATTTATTTTGTCCCTGTAGATTATTAATATTGGGTTCAAAGACTCCTGAATTTTGAACAAACTATACAGACTGAAGCAACATAGAAATATAATAGAAGACATTATAGAGACAATACCTTTATGCTGATTGAGAATTCAAAGATAAATATTTTGTCATCGAGAAAAAAATAGCAACTCCTAGAGGTCTGCTGATATTTCATTACTAAATTTATTTTTTACTTATAATTGACACATAATAATTGTACGTATTTCTGATATGCAATGTAATGTCTCAATGTATGTACAGTGTAATGATTAAATCAGGGTAACCACCATATACATTACTTTTAACATGATTTCTTTCTAATGACAACATTCAAAATCTCTTCCAGCTTTTACAATACATGCTTATTTGCTACAGTCATCCTGGTGTGCAAAGAACATTAAAGCGTATTCTTACTATCTGCAACATTGTACCCATTGATCAACTTCTCCCATTTCCCTTCTTCTCCTTTGTATCCCCAGTCTCTGGTAACCAATATTCTACACTCTACTTCCATGAAATCAATTGTTTTAGATTTCACATATGAATGAGATCATATGATATTTGTCATAGTTGCCAAAGGCTTATTTCACTTAACGTTCTCCAGGTTCATTCATGTTGCTGCAAATGACAGAATTTTATTCTGTTTTATGGGTACATAGGATTCCATTATTCATATAGTCATATTTTCTTTACCCATTCTTCATTAGGTGGGCATTTAGGTTGATTCTGTACCTTGGCTTTTGTGACCAGCTCTGCAATAAACATGGGCATGCACATGTCTTTGCTACTTATTTCTTTTCTTTTGGATATAGACCCAGTAATGGGATTGCTGGATCATATGGTAATTCTATTTTTTAATTTTTTTAATTTTTATTTTTTTAAAGAAACTACACTGCATCCCACAATGGTTGTACTAATTTACATTCCCACCAACAGTGTATGAAAGTCCCTTTTCTCCACATCCTCATCAGCATTTATCACATTTTTTTCTTTTTGATAATAGTTATTATAATGAGGGTTAGGTGATATCTCATTTTAGTTTTTACTTGCAATTCTCCTATGATTATTGGTGATGAACATTTTTTTCATATACCTGTTGGCTATTTGTATACCTTCTTTTGAGAAAAGTCAATTTGGACCCTTGGCACGTTTTTAAATAGGATTTTTATGTTTTTGTTTTTGTTGTTTGTATGCTATTGAGTCCCTTATATGTTCTAGACATTAGCTCCTTGTCAGATGCATAATTTTAAAATACCTTCTCCCATTCTGTAGGTTGTTTCTTCACTTTATTGTTTCCTTTGCTGTGCAGAAGCTTTTCCTTTTCATACAATCTCATTGGTCTATTTTTGCTTTGGTTGTCTGTTCTTTGAGTCTTACTCAAAAATTCTTCACCCACACCAGTTTGTGAATAATTTCCTCTGTTTTTAAAAATCATTTTATATTTTTTAGTCTTACATTTATGTTGTTGGTCTATTTAAAGTTGATTTTTTATATAACGACAGATGGGGATCTAATTTAATTTTTCTGCATGTGGATATACAGTTTTCCCAATGTCATTTACTACATTAACAGAATCAAGGTAAAAAAGTACATGATTAGTTCAAGGGATGTTGAAAACACATTTCATAAAATTTCATATCTCTTTATGATTAAAAACCATCAACAAAGTGGGTATAGAAGGAACATATGTCAGCACAATAAAAGCTATATATGACAATCCACAGCTCTCTGAATGGGTAAAAGTTGAAAACTTTTTCTAGAACAGGACAAAGATGCCCATTTTCATTATCTTTATTCAACACAGTACTAGAAGCCTTAACCAGAGTAATCTGGCAAAATAAAGAATAAAAGTGCATAGAAATTGGAAAGGAGGAAGCTGTCCCTGTTTGCATATGACATGATTGTACAAACAGGACACCTAAAAATTCCAGCAAAAAAACTATTAGAATAAACAAATTTAGTTAAGTTTCAGGATACAAAGCCAACATTTCTATACACCAAAGTGAATTATATGAAAAGGAAATTGAGAAAGCAATTTCATTTATAATAGCTACAAAAATATATACCTAGAAATAAACTTAACCAAGAACATAACAGGTCTCTACAATGAAAAGTATAAAATAATAATGAAGGAGGGGCGGAGCAAGATGGCTGAATAGGAACAGCTCCAGTCTCCAACTCCCAGCGCGAGCAACACAGAACACCAGTGATTTCTGCATTTTCAACTGAGATACTGGGGTCATCTCACTAAGGAGTGCCGGACAAGCGGTGCTGGTCAGCTGCTGCAGCCCGACCAGCAAGAGCTGAAGCAGGGCGAGGCATCTCCTCACCTGGGAAGTGCAAGGGGGAAGGGAATCCCTTTTACTAGCCAGGGGAACTGAGACACACAAAACTTGGAAAATCAGGTAACTCCCACCCCAATACTGAGCTTTAAGCAAACGGACACACCAGGAGAATATATCCCACACCTGGCCGTGAGGGTCCCACACCCACGGAGCCTTCCTCATTGCTAGCACAGCAGTCTGCGATCTAACCGCAAGGCAGCAGTGAGGCTGGGGGAGGGGCGCCTGCCATTGCTGAGGCTTAAGTAGGTAAACAAAGCCGCTGGGAAACTCGAACTGGGTGGAGCTCACAGCAGCTCAAGGAAACCTGCCTGTCTCTGTAGACTCTACCTCTGGGGACAGGGCACAGCTAAATAACAACAACAAAAAAGCAGCAGAACCTCTGCAGATGCAAACAACTCTGTCTGACAGCTTTGAAGAGAGCAGTGGATCTCCCAACATGGAGGTTGAGATCTGAGAACGGACAGACTGCCTGCTCAAGCGGGTCCCTGACCCCTGAGTAGCCTAACTGGGAGACATCCCCCACTAGGGGCAGTCTGACACCCCACACCTCACAGGGTGGAGTACACCCCTGAGAGGAAGCTTCCAAACCAAGAATCAGACAGGTGAACTCTCTGTTCAGCAATATTCTATCTTCTGCAACCTCTGCTGCTGATACCCAGGCAAACAGGGTCTGGAGTGGACCTCAAGCAATCTCCAACAGACCTACAGCTGAGGGTCCTGACTGTCAGAAGGAAAACTATCAAACAGGAAGGACACCCATACCAAAACCCCATCAGTACGTCACCATCATCAAAGACCAGAGACAGATAAAACCACAAAGATGGGGATGAAGCAGGGCAGAAAAGCTGGAAATTCAAAAAATAAGAGCGCATCTCCCCCTGCAAAGGAGCGCAGCTCATCGACAGCAGTGGATCAAAGCTGGTCAGAGAATGACTTTCACGAGATGAGAGAAGAAGGCTTCAGTCCATCTAACTTCTCAGAGCTAAAGGAGGAATTACGTACCCAGCACAAAGAAACTCAAAATCTTGAAAAAAGAGGGGAAGAATTGACAGCTAGATTAATTAATGCAGAGAAGGTCATAAACGAAATGACAGAGATGAAAACCATGGCACCTTTTGACTTAGGATTGCCTTGGCAATGCGGGCTCTTTTTAAAAGCTGGAAGCATCACTATACCTGACTTCAAACTATACTACAAGGCTACAGTAACCAAAACAGCATGGTACTGGTACCAAAACAGAGATATAGACCAATGGAACAGAACAGAGCCTTCAGAAATAATACCACACATCTACAGCCATCTGATCTTTGATAAACCTGACAAAAACAAGAAATGGGGAAAGGATTCCTCATTGAATAAATGGTGCTGGGAAAATTGGCTAGCCGTAAGTAGAAAGCTGAAACTGGATCCTTTCCTTACTCCTTATACGAAGATTAATTCAAGATGGATTAGAGACTTAAATGTTAGACCTAATACCATAAAAAACCCTAGAAGAAAATCTAGGTAGTACCATTCAGGACATAGGCATGGGCAGGGACTTCATGTCTAAAACACCAAAAGCAACGGCAGCAAAAGCCAAAATTCACAAATGGGATCTCATTAAACTAAAGAGCTTCTGCACACAAAAGAAACTACCATCAGAGTGAACAGGCAACCTACAGAATGGGAGAAAATTTTTGCAATCTACTCATCTGATAAAGGGCTAATTTCCAGAATCTACAAAGAACTCAAACAAATATACAAGAAAAAAACAAACAACCCCATCCAAAAGTGGGGAAAGGATATGAACAGACATTTCTCAAAAGAAGACATTCATACAGCCAACAGACACATGAAGTAATGCTCATCATCACTGGCCATCAGAGAAATGCAAATCAAAACCACAATGAGATACCATCTCACACCAGTTAGAATGGCAATCATTAAAAAATCAGGAAACAACAGGTGTTGGAGAGGATGTGGAGAAATAGGAACACTTTTACACTGTTGGTGGGATTGTAAACTAGTTCAACCATTATGGAAAACAGTATGGCAATTCCCCAAAGATCTAGAACTAGATGTACCATATGACCCAGCCATCCCACTACTGGGTATATACCCAAAGGATTATAAATTATGCTATTACACAGACACATGCACACGTATGTTTATTGCGGCACTATTCACAATAGCAAAGACTTGGAATCAACCCAAATGTCCATCAGTGACAGACTGGATTAAGAAAATGTGGCACATATACACCATGGAATACTATGCAGCCATAAAAAACGATGAGTTTGCGTCCTTTGTAGGGACATGTATGCAGCTGGAAACCATCATTCTTAGCAAACTATCACAAGAAGAGAAAACCAAACACCACATGTTCTCACTCATAGGTGGGAACTGAACAATGAGCTCACTTGGACTCGGGAAGGGGAACATCACACACTAGGGCCTATCATGGGGAGGGGGGAGGGGGGAGGGATTGCATTGGGGAGTTATACCTGATATAAATGATGAATTGATTGGTGCTGATGAGTTGATGGGTGCAGCACAGCAACATGGCACATATATACATATGTAAGAAACCTGCACGTTATGCACATGTACCCTAGAACTTAAAGTATAATAAAAAAAGAAAAAAAAAACAATAATGAAATAAATTGAAGAGGCAACCAAAAGTGATGGTTTATGCTAATTATTGGAAAAATTAATGCTGTTAAAATGAAAATATTATTCAAAGCAATTTACATATTCAAAAACATCCCTATCAAAATACCAATGACATTCTTCAGAGAAATAGAAAAAAAAAGCCTAAAATTTATGTCGAGCCACAAAAGGCTTCAAAGAGCCAAAGCAATCCTGAACATGAAGGACAAAAGCAGAGGTGTTTGAATACCTGATTTCAAAATATTTTACAAGGATAAAGCAACAAAATCAGCATGCTACTGGGGTAAAAACAGACACGCAGAACAATGGAACATAATAGAGAACCCAGATATAAATCCACACATTTAAAGCCAATTCAGTTGTGACAAAGGCAAATTTGTTTGAGTTCTTTGTAGGTTCTGGATATTAGCCCTTTGTCAGATGAGTAGGATTGCAAAAATTTTTTCCCATTCTGTAGTTTGCCTGTTCACTCTGATGGTAGTTTCTTTGCTGTGCAGAAGTTCTTTAGTTTAATTAGATGACATTTGTCAATTTTGGCTTTTGTTGCCATTGCTTTTGGTGTTTTAGACATGAAGTCCTTGCCCATGCCTATGTGCTGAATGGTATTGTCTAGGTTTTCTTCTAGGGTTTTTATGGTTTTAGGTCTAACATTTAAGTCTCTAATCTATCTTGAGTTAATTTTTGTGTAAGGTGTAAGGAAGGAATCCAATTTCAGCTTTCTACATATGGCTAGCCAGTTTTCTCTTCATCATTTATTAAATAAGGAATCCTTTCCCCATTTCTTGTTTTTGTCAGGTTTGTCAAAGATCAGATGGTTGTAGATGTGTGGTGTTATTTCTGAGGATTCTGTTCTGTTCCATTGGTCTCTATCTCTGTTTTGGTACCAGTACCATGCTGTTTTGTTTACTGTAGCCTTGTAGTATAGTTTGAAGTCAGGTAGCGTGATGCCTCCAGCTTTGTTCTTTTGGCTTAGGATTGTCTTGGCAATGCAGGCTCTTTTTTGGTTCCACATGAACTTTAAAGTAGTTTTTCCAATTCTGTGAAGAAAGTCATTGGTAGTTTGATGGGGATGGCATTGAATCTACAAATTACCTTGGGCAGTATGGCCATTTTCACAATATTGATTTTTCCTATCCATCAGCATGGAATGTTCTTCCATTTGTTTGCGTCCTCTTGTATTTCATTGAGCAGCGGTTTGTAGTTCTCCTTGAAGAGGTCCTTCACATCCCTTGTAAGTTGGATGTGTAGGTATTTTATTCTCTTTGAAGCAATTGTGAATGAGACTTCATTCATGATTTGGCTGTCTGTTACAGGTGTATAGGAATGCTTGTGATTTTTGCACATTGATTTTGTATCCTTCTTTTAAATAAATACTGGTGCGGAAATTGATAATCATATGCAGAAGAATGAAACTATATCCCTCTTCTCCCCATATGCAAAAATAAAATCAAAAGAGATTAAAGACTTAAATCTCAGGCCTGAAATTATGCAATTAATACAAGAAAACTAAAGGCAACAAAAAAACAGGCAAATGAGTTCACTTCAAAAGTTTCTGCACAGCAAAAGATATGAAGAAAAGAGACAACCTACAGAATAAAATAACCTAATTGCAAACTCTGTATCATCAAGGGATTAATAACCAGAATATAAAAGAAACTCAAACAACTCAATAGCAAAAACACCAAATAATTTTATTTTAAAATGAGCAAAAGTCTAAACAGACATTTCTCAAAATAAGACATACAAATGGTCAATAAGTATATGAAGAAATGTTCAACATCATTAATCATCAGATGAATCCAAACCAAAACCACAATGAGATATTATCTCACCCTAGTTAATATGGCTTTTGTTGAAAAGACAGGGAATAATAAATGCTGGTGAGGATGTGGAAGAAAGGAACTGTTGTACTCTGTCGGTGGGAGTGAAAATTAGTACAGCCACTACAGGAAATATTCTTGAGGTGACTTTATTTTGTTGAGGTATGTTCCTTCTATACCCAGTTTATTGAGGGTTTTTTATTGTAACTGTCATATGATCTAGCAATTATACTAGTGGGCATATATCCAAAAAATGAAATTAATATATCCAAGGGCTGTCTACACTCCCCTGTGTTTTGCGGAACTATTCATGAGACAAAACATGGAATCAACTTAAGTGCCCATCGATGGTTAAATGGACAAAGAAAAGTGATATGAACTACACTATGGTACATAATTCAACACAAAAATAATAAAATTCTGTCATTTACAGCAACATGAATAGAACTGAAATTAAGTAAAATAAGCCAAGCACAGCAAGATAAATATTACATGTCCTCATTCGTAAGTGAGAGTTAAAATGGTGGAGCCCATGAAGGTACTAGATTTGTAGTTACCAGAGACCAAAAGAGGTAGGCAAAGATGAAGGGAGTTTGATTAATGGGTACAAATATACAGTTAGAAGCTATAAGACCCAGTGTTCAATAGTTCAGTAGGATGACTATAATTAGCATTAATCTATTGTACTTTTCAAAATAGCAAGAAGAGACTAATTTAAATGTTCCTAGCATAAAGAGAAATATTTAAGGTGATGGGTATCCTGATTTAGCTAATTTGATCATTACACATCATGTGAATTTATCAAATTACGCTCAAAATATGTACATCTGTTATATATCAGTTAAAATTTTAAAAAATTCACTCCAGCCTGGGTGAATGATGAGACTCTATCTAAAGAATAATACATAATAAAAACTGAAATAAAAAATTAAAAAATATGGAGATGCTGCTAAGAGCAAAATACTATTTGAAACTATCAAATATTGCTCAAAAATCCTTTCATTCCTAAGCATCATATTACCTTAGTTATTTTAGACCACTATTTCTTACACTACATTTCTCTGTAACCTTCATGACTACCTGAAATAATTTTAGTGTCCATGGATAATCCATATGTTTAACTGCATACTGTTACACTAAAATGGAATATTAATAAAAGAATAATGCAATTATTAGACTATCAACTATATTGATAAGCACTTCTAGGCAATTTCCAATATTAGTATTTATACTTATATTTCAGGTTATATTGATGCATAAAATACTACTTTATCACTGACTAATAAAAATAGAGACAGATTCAATGTAGACATAATATACTTAAGTTGGTTTAATGCAAAACAACATGTAGAACCACTATAAAAATATTTAACTATAGGATCATAGGGAGAAAAACAGTGGGAAAATTAAACCGTAACTTGGTGGCCAATGATTGTACAGGAATGCCAAACACAACAAAATCTGAATAGCAACAGTCAGGTTGATGTTCTTGTATGTATTTTTAAAATACTTTATTGAGCTCCTTTTAGGCAGAAATATCAGTACCCTAAGTTATATTGAATTATCCTTAGTGATTTAAAATTTAAGGTTTTTACTTGTATTTTTAGTTGTATAAAGATTATCATGAGAGGTTTACATTTGTATGTTCAAGTAATATACAAATAAAAGAATACAAGGCAATACTTGTTTTCTATTAAAAGTGTTCTGAGCTTATGCAAATCAAATAAACACTGATAGAGTACATGGTGCTTCTAGGGTATGGTTCAGTTTCTGAGTAACCCAGAGCCTGCTCACTCCACAGACCTCGTCTACACCCCAACTCTTTGTAGGCAAGGTATGCATAAAGGTTGATCAAGAGAATAAGACTGATGACTCATAAAATACATTTAATGAAGCAATATTTAATGTTGCCAGGCAGATATTATTGCCATTTTACTGAGGTAGAAAGAGACTGAG
>NW_022295077.1:0-1417 GCF_002776525.5 Piliocolobus tephrosceles
TTGGGAGCCACCTGGCAGGGGGGTGCCCTCACCCCCCGCGAGGTGGGGACCTATAGCCGCCCCCTCTCCCCCCCTCGGCTATTGGGAGCCACCTGGCAGGGGGGTGCCCTCACCCCCCACGAGGTGGGGACCTATAGCCGCCCCCTTTCCCCCCCTCCGTTTGGGGGTCATGGTGAACTCACTGCCTCTTCAGGATGTTGTAGGTATTACCATCTCACCCTCTGGAAATAATGATCTCTTTCACATAGCCATGTACATCTTCAGTGTATTGCTCAGGGAACATTGATATAATTAATTATTAAATATCAAGTATGGATTCTAATATTTATTACTAATAGTATCAATTAATATTTTACCATTAATTTTTAATAATTATTTCATATAGATGATGAAGGATGCCAAAATTAATTTGTAATATTAATGTCATTTATCAATATTATTAATTCTTAATATGAACTATTATTTTATTGCCAGCGTCACTCTGCATTGATTTGAGTAACATTAATTTTTGATATCCTTATTTTATTATTAATAATGTCAATATTATTAATTATTAATACTTATTGTTATCATTTTTCACCAGTGTGTATATTCAGTATCTTGCTTGTCATTTTTAGTATCGGTTATTAATTTTAATTTTCATTATATTTATTAATATTAATTATTAGTACTCTTGTTCCTGATATCTGGCGAGGAGAAGATGATATAACTCCCAATGTTGCAGAAAGTGTACACCCCTCTGCGATTTTTTCCTAATACCCAGAGTTAGAGGATGACAGTATTAAAAGTACCACAGTGTGTGTACATCCCTACAATCATCTTGTTCCTTCTATCCAGGGTGCGAGTGGATGGTATTACTCTCAGTATCGCAAGGGGCGTGTCATATCATGCTCTCCCCCTCCGGATACGAAGAACAATATCACAGAAGATCTGTACCATCTCTGCGATTTTGGGTGTAATATCATATGCTTCTTCCGTGAATATTAGGATCAATATCACCACGTGGCTGACCATTCCTTGCTGTGTTTGGAATCCGGCCCAGCGGGCAGGAGATCTGTGTCCTCAGTAAACGTGACAGAGCTTCCCGCTCCTCCAGCCAGGCCAAGCTGTCTTCAATTTCCAATCATCCGGCCTCCTCTCCAATTCTGAAACCCAACCCACAGAGACAGCGATCTGGGCTCCATGTGAGGTTCGTCAGCAACTCTGACCTGCTGCTTTCTGCCAGGCCCACGCGGTGTACACTCTCTTCGATGTTGGGAGTAATATGAACCCTTCCCGCCGGATATCAGGAAAAAATCTATTAATTATTAATATTAATAAATATAATAAAAATTAATAATCATCGATATTAATAATCACAAAGAAGGTAGTAAAACTTAATACTGGTTAAAAATGTTAACGATTAGTATTAATAATT
>NW_022295078.1:0-11816 GCF_002776525.5 Piliocolobus tephrosceles
AAATGAGATTGGGAGCTGGTATTGATTAAAAGAAAAAAAAAAAAAAAAAAAGAAGGAAACCCCTTCAATTTTCTATATGGTTAGAGTTCCCAATGGAATTTCAGTTTGATGTATTCAGGGTGAATTACTCAATGGTTGAAAGACAGTTGTTATGATTAATATCATAATTGCAACTAATATCTTACAAGTGTCTATTACTTTGAAGACCATTATTATCTTTTTATGATATTTAATGTAGCCATCCTCACCTTGAAGGGAAATAGAAATTATTGCACTTATTTCAAAAAATGAAGAAAATGGATCTCAGAACATTTAAATTCTTCATTCAAGGTCATGAAGGTTATGTGGGATACAAATTTAATTCTGCTGTTGGCAACATCCTTTAGCCTATATTGGACTTTGCTTATTTACTGGGCAGCTCCCATTCTAGCAACAGTTCTGGAAAAGTTATGCATCTATGATGCTGGATGGTAAACTACAACTGCACTTAGCAGTAGTGGCAAAAAAGAATATAAATGCTTTTGCTTACATCCTGAAGCCAATGTTCACCATGACCGTGAGCCATACATGCCCTTAGCAGGAGAACTCGCCGAGGCACTGTTGCCATAGAGAAAACGTTTGCTTGTGGGTTCTCTAAGCTACCCGTGAGAGTCTATGGTGAGTTGAGAGTCACTTGAAGAGCAGACCCACACCGAGAACCCCCATAAATGCAATTAATTGTCTGAAGCTGTAAATGTAAAATGGTTCAAATGTTGTGTCAATGTTGATTATAATCTTATTAGTTCAATGCATTCAGGTGTGTCTTCTCATGTTGATGAACATCAGTTATACTACCCATGAATAGAAAAACTGTAAGGACCGAAATCAGCACAGGGATATCCTCTTGATTTTTCTTATTCCCTCTCTCCTACTGAATATTTGCAGACTCCTCAGACTGTGGCAGAACTTTCATTGGGTACTGACAGTCCATTCTCTTCTGTCTTCATTCTACCTTCATGCTCCCAAAGTTAAGCTACCATTTGCGTGCTATTTTAATATGTGCGAGAGCCTGCTGATTGTCATGAGCATATATATTAAAAACTGCATCTACAATGTCACTCCTGTTCTATTTTTATGCCAGACTAATAATTCTCTCTAGTACTACTCCAGCGTGCTGCTTGTATGCCCTTTTTGCTTGCTCACTGCTGACTCCATGATGGCTTAGTCAGACAAATTAATCTTCTTTGCTCTTCTAGTCAACATGATTCTTCACATGGGTTCTAGTGGGTTTCCTGAAGAGCCTTAAAAGATGGCATTAACACAACACCATGACATGTAATATTGGAGAAGCACAGGTCATGACATGACAACCCTCCTTTCAGAGATCTCCAGTGGGGTCCCCATATCTGGGTAAAAGCCATCATCCTATCATTACCCAGCAAGCCCTGTCAGCTCTCTGATCTTAAAACCTTCTACTCCCCCTCTAGCTCAGTTTGCCTTTCCTGCTAATGATATGCACAAAGGTATTTCTGCAGTCTTAACATTTGCTCATCTCTCTGTCCAGAATGCTTTCCACAGACTTATACATAGGCTACTTCCTTTCTCTCTTTTAAGTTTTTGTTTATATAACATTTGCATGTTGAGATATTGTGTAATACGACCATTAAAATTGTATCACGTGTACACACACACACTTTTCATATTAGCCTCTTATCTACTATAGTTTCCTTGATAGAAGTTATTTTTAATGTATTATTTAATTCTTTTTTTATTCGTTCTATCTCTTCTTACCAGAATATAAAGTCTTCTGGGGCAAGAATTGCAATGTGTTGTTTGTTTGTTTACTGCTATATTCCCAGTTCTGAATCAAGTGCCTGGCCAATAAATACTTGCTATATGAAGCAACATGTCTAGGCAGTTCCCTAACACTGTTCTTTTTGTGAAGAATGAAGAGAAATAAAATGGATAACAGGAGTTTCTAACAATCTGGAGTAGGAAACCAATTTTTAATACAAGGGTTTGTTGACCCTCACATGGTACAAAAATATTCTATTTATTGGGAAAGTACATAAAATGCAGTTGTCTTTCATTAGTAATTTAAATCAGTTTTTACTTTCTTATTCTCAAAAATAGAACATACAATTTAATCTGTTTCCAGGTACTATTTGAGTTTGCATAAAGATCCTAAAAAGACTTTCTGACTCAGATGTACAACAGTTAGGTCAACAATCCTTATTGTCCTGAAAATGGCCCTTTTTTTTTTTTTTTTTTAATTGACAAACGTGACCTAGTTTCAGTTCCAGGGCTATCATCCCTGTAAATCTATGTGGAATAAATAGTCCCTATTTTTTAGGGATTTTTGAAGGATTAAATTTTATAGTATTCAAAATTATGGTTTTCAACAACGGCCTGCCCTAAGCCTCTACCTCAGAAACATAATTCTGTTAAGCAATAATGGCAGCAAACTTCACTTCAGGCTTTACCTACCAAGGAAGATTGACAGAGTCATGGGAAAAGATGGGTCCTCCTTGAATATAAGTGTTGGTAACATTTATATCCCTGCTACATTACATGTAGCAGGAAGAGCAAAGATACTGGTATGACCTAGATCCAGAGGTGAGCCTGGCTCCCAGCCCCACTGGCCTGATGAGGTTACTTATATAAAACTAAGTTTTCTCATATGTAGTGTAAGCATAATACTTTGTAGGACTTTTGCTAATGTCCAAAAATTAATATAAAGAAAGCAAATTGCTACAAAATGATAAAATACAAATACATTAATTAAAATTAGCTAACAAGGGTGCACACATAGTAGTGGCATGAAAAAATGTAAGGTATTTTGTGTAGTTAATTGTATAAAAATTAGAATCTTTTCTTAGCAAGAATTATAAAAGATACTACTCATAAACCTCACCATTCTAAGCAAAACATTGTTAATAATGTGGTGTTAATATCTTCTGAGAACAAAGCTGGAGGCATCTCATTACTCAACTTAAAACTATAGTAACTGAAAGTTAGTATAGTTATGGCAGTGACCGAAACCGCATGGTACTGGTGCCAAAACAGACCAATGAAACAGAATAGAGAGCCCAGAAATAAGGCTGAACACCTACAACTATAGGATTTTTGACAAAGCTGACAAAGACAAGTGATGAGGAAAGGACTCCCTATTCAATAAATGGTACTAGGATAACAGGCTAGCCATATGCAGAAGATTGAAACTGGGCCCCTTCCTTCCACATTGTGCAAAAATCAACTCAAGATGGATTAAAGACTTAAATGTAAAACCTAAAAATATAAAAACCCTGGAAGATAACCTAGGCAATACTGTTCTAAACGTGGGAATGAACAAGATGCCAGCATGACGAAGATGCCAAAAGCAATTGCAACAAAATCAAAAGTTGACAAATGGGATCTAATTGGAGAGTTTCTGCACAGCAGAAACAACAAAAAGGGAGTGGTAATCAGATAAACTACAGAGTGGGAGAAAATATTAGTAAACTGTGCATCCATCAAAGGTCTAATATCTAGTATCAATAAGAAACTTAAATTAACAAAACCAAACAACCTCACTAAAAAATGGGCAAAAGAAATGAGTAGATGCTTTTCAAACGAGACAGACGTAAAACCAACAAGTATGTAAGAAATGCTCAGCATCTTATTAGAGAAATCCATACCCAAAGAATGTAAATCACTTTATCACAAAGAAACATTGCATGTGTACGTTCATTGCAGCACTGTTCACAATAGCGAAGACATGAAATCAACCTAAATACTCATCAGTGGTCAACCGGATAAAGAAAACGTGGTACATATGCATCATGGAATACTACGCAGTTATAAAAAAGATTGAGATCATGTCCTTTCCAGAAACATGGATGGAGCTTGAGGCCATTATCCTAAGCAAATTTGTGCAGGAACAGAAAACGAAATACCTCATGTTCCCACTTACAAGTGGGAGCTAAACAAGGAGAACACGTGGACACAAACAGGAGAACAACAGACACCTGGGCCAACTTGAGGGTGGCGGGTGGTGGGTGGAGGGTAGGAGGAAGGAGAGGATCAGAAAAAATACCTAGTAGGAAATAGGCTTATTACCCGGGTGACAAAATAATCTATATACCAAACCTCTGTGAGACACAGTTTACCTATATAATAAAACTTCCCGTGTGCCTCTTAACCTAAAAGTCATAATAAAAAATAATAAAATATCTTCTGAGACTGTGAGAAGTTTAAGAATCAGAAATGTTACTATGCGTATCATGCTATGTGCTTATCCCATGAATGTCATTTTACATTTCTAAAGATAATTTCTTAAGTACTGTATTGCTGTAAACGATTGGATAAAATCAATTGATGCAGTTAATTATTAAATTTCTGGATTACTTTTGAGTAATTTTCATTGTCATAAACTAATATCCCTAGGACAACTTTGTTGTAACTGTTTGCGTATCTTGAAAAGGTTAATTCTTTCAATAGGAAAAATTCACAAGAATAGAATTTTTTAAAGAGGAAAATCTTTAGTGATTTTGAAATATATTTCCAAATTTTTCCTCAAGAAAAGGAATGCAATTTGGTAAATGTTCTTGGTAAGAGAATGAGAAAGTTCATGCTCACAACTTTGCCAGTATTTTCAATTCTTTTCCAATTTGATAAGTGAGAAATATTACATTGTAATAAAATACTAACTGTATTAGAAAATTGTAATATAAAGTATTATGTTAAACATCAAACGTGTACATAAAATAAAATAATATATGGAAGTCACCCTTTATTTTCCAAAAATCATTACTAGAGTAGGTAACAACTTTCTGTGACACTTGGCCATTTGTGTGTGTGTGTATCTTTACATTATAACACATAAAGGAGATCATTTGATGTATGTTTTTAAATGACTTGCTTTCAATTAACAAAATGTCTTGGCAACTTGTGATAGTCTGTGTTTGTGTCTGTGTAGTCATGTGTATAAACATTTGCAGTAAATTACTACACTGTTTTCCATACTGTGTGTGTAGAATACTTGTTTGTTCTATCATGATATATTTTAATGTTGATTACAATGTTATTAAAAACTGATATGTTGTAGGTACACATATAGCATCGGTTTTTATGGGGGTGTGTGTGTGTATACACCATATCAGTTTTTAATAATGTTTATATGTTGTGCAAGCATATTAATATTATTAGTTATGATAGATAATGCATACTCCACAGCAACATTACAATCTAAACTTAACTGATCATATATAAAAGTATGAACTTCTGCACACTTTTACAATTATTAAATTATTTTTCTATTTGCATTTTCTGATGTCATTTGAAGAAGAACTTTTTATATGTCTACTTAGAAGGCTGTGTATATGGTGAATAAAAGTACAGACTCTGACCACATTACATAAGTTTTAATTCTAGCTTCTTTGCTTCCTAGCAAAGAGAGTCTATAAAATGTAACCAGTCTTTGCCTTGGTTTCCTAACTGTAAAATGGAAAGGAAATTAGTACCTAGCTAGTAAAGTAGTAGTGAAGACACATGTAAAGCCCTAGAGAAACAACTGGCACAAAATTAGCCCCACAATATTTGGTTAGTTTTTAATATTTATCTGCCTATTCATATCTTTTGCCCATAGTTTTTAAAATATTGTTTATTTTACCAGTCAGAATGCTATGGTATATAATATACTTTTACTGTATCCAAAACATGAATTTCCAAGGAAACCATAATTATTGGGTGTCCCATCCATGTAATCATTTCCTCTCTGATCTTCCGGAAAAACACTCTCATGTACACATCTTTCGTCTCCCATCTCCTCCTCCTCAATCTTCTTCATGAAATGTTTTTTCTTTGCCTGTGTCTCTTTTTTTTTTTTTTTTTTAACTTTTAAATTCAGGTGTACTCGTGCAGGTTTGTCACAGAGGTAAACTCATGTCATGGGTTTTTTGGTACGGATTATATTGTTACCCATGTATTAAGCCTATTACCCATTAGTTATTTTTCTTGATTCTCTCTCTCCTTCTATCCTCCACCTTCCAGTAGGCTCCAGTGTCTGTTGTTTCCCTATGTGTCCATTATTCTCATTAATATGCTCCCACTTATAAGTGAGAACATGTGGTATTTGGTTTTCTGTTCCTGCAGCAGTTTACTAAGGATAATGGCCTCCAGTTCCATCCATATTCATGCAAAGAACATAATATTGTTCTCTTTTATGGCTTCATACTATTCCATGGTGTATATGTACCACATTTTTGTTATCCAGTCTGCCATTGATGAGCATTTAGGTTGATTGCATATCTTCGTTATTGTAAATACTGCTGCAGTGAACATACACATAAATGTGTCTTTATAATAAGACTATTTCTATTCCTTTGGGTCTATACACAGTAATGTGATTGCTGTGTTAAATGGTAGTCTGTTCTTAGGTCTTTGTGGAATTACCACACTGTTTTCTACAATGGTTGGACTAATTTACACTCCTACCAGCAGTATAAAGTGTTCTCTTTTCTCTGTAACCTCATTAGCATGTTATTTTACTTTTTTAAAATAGCCATTCTGACTGGCATGAAATGGTATCTCACTGTGGTTTTGATTTGCATCTATAGTGATCAGTGATGTTGAGCTTGTTTCATATGCTTGTTAGCTGTATGTATGTCTTTTTTTGAAAAATGTCCTTTCATGTCCTTTGCCCACTTTTTAATGGGGTCGTTTGTTTTCTTTTCCTGTAAATTTAAGTTTCTTATAGATGTGGGATATTAGATCTTTGTCAGATTCATAGTTTGCAAAAATATTCTCCCATTCTGTAGGTTGTCTGTTTTCTCTGTTGATCGTTTCTTTTGCTGTGTAGAAACTCTTTAGTTTAATTAGATCCCACTTGTCAGTTTTGCTTTTGTTACAACTGCTTTCGGCATTTTATTCATCAAATCTTTTCCCTTTCCTATGTCCAGAATGGTATTGCCTAGGTCGTCTTCAGGGTTTTTACACTTTTGGGTTCTACATTTAAGCTGTTAATCCATCTGGAGTTGATTTTTGTATATGCTGTAAGAAAGGAGTCAAATTTCAATTTTCTGCATATGGCTAGCCAGTTCTCCCAGCATCATTTATTGAATAGAGAATCCTTTCCTCCTTGCTTGTTTTTGTCAGTTTTGTTGAAGATCAGTTGGTCATAGATGTGTGGTCTTATTTCTGGGCTATTTCTGTTCCATTGGTCTATATATCTGTTTTTGTACCATTACCATGGTGTTTTGGTTACTGTAGCTCTGTAGCATAGTTTGAATTCAGGTAGCATGATGCCTCCAGCTTTGTTCTTTTTTCTTAGGATTACCTTGGATATTTGGACTCACTTTTGGTTCCATATGAATTTTAAAATAGTTTTTTCTAGTTCTGTGAAGAATGTCATTGGTAGTTTGATGGAAATAACATTGAATATATAAATTGCTTTGTACAGTTTGGCCATCTTAACTGTATTGACTCATCTTTCCATGAACATGGAATGCTTTTCTATTGTTTGTGTCATCTCTGATTTCGAGTGGTGTTTTGCAGTTCTCATTGTAAGAGATCTTTCACCTCCCTCATTAGTTGTATTCCTAGATATTTTATTCTTTTTGTGTCAATTATGAATAAGACTGAATTTCTGATTTGGCTTTAGGCTTGACTGCTGTCGATGTGTAGATATGTTTATGAGTTTTGTATGTTGGTTTTATACTCTGAGAATTCACTGAAGTTGTTTATCAGTTTAAGGAGCTTTCAGGCTGAGACTATGGAGTTTTCTAGATATAGAATCATGTCATCTGCTAACAGAGATAGTTTGACTTCCTCTTTTCCAAATTGAACACCTTTCTTTCTTTCTCATGACTGATTGCTCTAGCCAGGACTTCCAATGTTGGATAGAAGTGGTGTCAGAAGGCATCCTTGCCTTATGCTAATTTTCCAAAGGAATGCTTCCAGCTTTTGTCCATTCAGTATGCTGCTGACTGTGGGTTTGTAATAGGTTGCTTTTATGATTTTGAGGTATGTTCTTTCAGTACCTAGTTTATCGAGAGTTTTAACATGAAGGATGTTGAATTTTATCAAAAGCCTTTTCTGTATCTGTTGAGATAATCATGAGGATTTTGTCTTTAGTTCTGTTTATGTGATGAATCACATTTATTGATTTGCATATGTTGAACCAACCTTAAATTCCAGGGATAAAGCCTACTTGATTGTATTTTTTTCTTGATTTATAATAATACTTTTTGTGTATTATGGGACCTTTGATATAAATGTATTGCAAAGAATCTTCCCCAATATGTCACTTGATTTTAACCTGGCATCTTTCCTACATGGGATTGCCAAGGCTTACATAGTTACATATATGATTTTTCCTCACAGTTCTAAAATTTTGAATAACATCTTTCCTATATTTTTATTAATACATAGTTTTTAAAGGTTTTATGTCATTGTTATTTATGTTTGTCAGCTTTTTGAGTTATAAACTTATGATTTTTTAAGTAAATTGTTATGTATTAGATATCCATTGTTTATTGAATTAAAAACCAAGTAATTATATACTAAAATTCCATATATTTTATATATATGTCTCTCTCAATACATATTTCCTATTGAAATATTAATTTTTTACCAATATACATTTCAATTATTTTAAAATTATAATAGAATTTTATAACTAATATAATAGTTTCATTTATTTACCATTCCTGAATATTTGTTTTCTGTGTGCATCCTTTTTTACATTCTCTAATAAATTGCCCATTCAATTGTTAAAATCTTTTAAGTACCATTTTTACAATATTTGTATGTTGCTTCTTATTTTTTCTGTCAATGTGGCTAGTCCTGATCTCAGAGTATTTCTAGACTTGTAGTATAGATTGAGAACTGGTTTTTGTGTTTGTTCTCTGCAAATAAAGAACAAACAGTTTATTAAATATACGGTAGACATTTCCCTAAATCATCTGTTGTCAATTTGTTTTTTCAATGATGTATATGAGGACTGCCTTTTCAGTTTTTACAGTGTCTTTCAGATTATTTAGGTTTCTATTTATTCTGACATTTAAGTTACATTTTCTTAGAAATGTAATCCTTTGTCTAATTCTCAAAAAAGTGTTACCAAAGTTATACCAATAACTAAATATTTTAAAACTTCATATATATCAATGGCTCTTTCCATTTCACTAGTGTCCTGAATTTTATAAACATGCAACATATCCCTAGCAAAATGGAATAGTTTTATCTCTGTTTTAATGTTCGTTCCAATTATTTTTTCTTTCTGTTGCATTTTTGTGGAGCCTCTGAAATACAGTTATAAAAGTAGCACACGTCTTTACAAGATTACAGATTTTAATTCTAATGATATTTATGCTCTTCTATTATAAACATACATTTGACTTTGGAAAATAATTTTCGTATTTATTTAGCTACCTTGAATTCTTAAAACACATTAAATCTTATCACTTCATATATGAAATATCTTATTTGTATCCAATGATGTGCTTCTGAGGTTTCTTATTCTATGTTTAGATACGTTAATAGATTAGTGGATTTCCTTACACTAAACCTCTCTTGCATTACTCACATATATCTACACTGGTCATCATATATTGTTACTTAATACTTTACTGAATGACATTGCATATATTTTCTAACATATTTTGCAACCATATTCATAAGTGTTCTGCACACCCCTTATTGATCCTGTTGGCAAAGAAGGAGTCCCCTTCTCTAAATAGTAGGAGATGGCTGGTATATGATACCCACCACTAGACGGATTAGGTTGGGTGGCAGTTCACTAGTGACATATACTCACTGCATGGGGAAGGGAATACCACACAGCATGCAGGTCCATGCAGTGGTTCCATTTAGGTGGTGGAGGGCAGGGTGAGTTAACCAACAGGGACTCTGGAGGCAGGCTTTGTAGTAACCAGAGGGTCAGGAGGCTCCTGGTTCCATGAAAGCTGTGAGATTGATTTATTGGAAAAATTTCATGGGCTGGCAAGAAGGTGAAAATCAAGAGATTGCAGCCAGTGTGGCTGATAAGGAAACTGGTCAGAGGAGACTCATTTCCAGCTGGGTGGGAGCCCTATCTGGATAGAGCAGGGATGCTCATGATCAGGCCTTTGGGGATCCCATGAGGCTAAAAGATATCAAGGACAGACTTGAAATTCTAGATTTTACAATACAACAAGAGATTGATCTATTTATTTTTTTGTAATACTTGTGACAGAATTTGGTAATAAATGTATATTAGCCTAATAAACAAAAGCGCTTTCTATCTTTTTCTAAACTTTTTCTAGGATATTCTTAAAATATTATTTCTAATATTAGAATGTTATTTATACAGTATACATTTTCTAAAAAATTTTAAATAATAATGGACTTACTGGTTCTTTAACATAACTGTACAACCATCTGATTCTGATAACTTTTTGAATGCTTGAATCACCTTTGCAACTACTTTTATGTGAGAATATTTAATTAAGATTATTAAAATGTTTTAAATTTTGCTTAGAAATAATTTAGATTTAATTTTTTGCATAGATTTGCAGGTGGCATTTTTATTTATTTTTTATTTATCTTATGTATAACAACATTATAAGAAACAAAATATAGCTTTTATTCCTAATCTTGTTTTTTTTTTTTTAATCTCTTTAAATTAACTGGGTTCATGAAGACTATTCCTTTATCTTTCCTACAGACTGGTTTGGATTTATGTATATTCACATACTCCTTTTTATTTAATTTTAATATCTTTTTTTAGTTCTTATATCGTTAAAATTACATTGTTTTTCAATATTTTAAGAAAAATTCTAAGTTGATTTATTTATATCTGTTAGAGTTTGAATTTTGTAGAACCTGAACCTGAGACAGAAAATTCTGTGAAAGTGGTATAGTGAAAAAGATGCCAGGGGGCGGGTACTCTTCAATACCTCACTGTCAAGTATAATGTTAATTGTAGGGCTTTGGTAGATACCCTGTGTCAGGTGAAGAAAGCCCTCTTCTATTCCTTTGTCTACATCTTTGCCGTACATTTTCATTCAAGTGCTGAATGACAATGACTGATTTTTGATTGTTGGACCAACCTTTGAATTTCTGATATAAATCCCACTAGGTCATGGCATATTTGTCCTTTTGTATTGTAGGATTTACTTTTTTCTTCTGTAGTCAACCGGAAGCCGAAGCTGGTGAAGGTACACTTAAGGCTGCAGTAGTTAATCGATGTCATTGTGCTTATTACTGCAGGCTTCACCTACCAGATTTTAAACTTCTTGAGCGTAAAGATTGTTTCTAGACATAATTTATTTGGTATGTTTTCACATCTTAGTGTTGGATAAAAAGAAACACAGTAAGTATTGGTGGTTTGGCTAACCATTTTGTATGTATTTTAATTTAACCTTTTCAAGTTGCTGTGAAAAGTTTTGTGCTTATCATATACTTTTTTTATTGTATCCAGAAGTCTTCTATACTGCTCTCAAATAAACTTGGCAATTTCAAATGTTTTATGTATGAAGATTAATAGTCAGAAGAATGAGGATGTCTGACATCTGAGGTTAGAGGCTATGGTTTTCAGGATATTCTTTGCTTCATCTGAGTTAATTAGTAGCAACATGGATGTCTCACAGGAATTTCCAAAACTCCCACTTATTTCTTAAGTGTATTAACAAGTCCTAAATAATTTGCCTGGAACTTTTTGTATCCCAGGTCATCCTTTTCATACACAGGAATACATAATTCAAGGAGAGTTACTAGCAAGGAGACAAATGTATAAAACAGAGATGCAAAAATTGCAAATAAAACTACCAAATTTCTGTCTTTCTTAAATGAGATTGGGGTTGTATAACATACTAGTCTAT
>NW_022295079.1:0-1386 GCF_002776525.5 Piliocolobus tephrosceles
TTTTTTTTTTTTTTTTAATCTTTTTATTAATTTCATAGTTGCATGCTATTTATAAAATATTTATGGTAAATAATAACGAGAATAAATAAAAAATATAATTTAGAATATAATTTTGAAAAATACTATTGTTAATGAGGAACATATAATTTGAGCAATATAGTTTTTTTTACCACTTATCATTAAGCTAATACATTTTTAACTTTACTAAAATGTATGTTTAAGTTACTTAAATAAAATTAGAACTAATTTTAAAACGTTTTTGTGTTCTATTACACGTTTTCTTTCGTTTTTGTGTTGTTATTATATAGTTTTTTTGTTATTATTATTTTTTTTTTTTTTTTTTGCTCTTTATATATAATACATTAGTTTTTTTATAAAAACATAATTTATTCATCTTTTGTAATATATTATATACATTGAATAAAAGAGTTAAATAGTAACAAAATAATAGAACAAATAAAAAGGAAGGTTAATTAGAAGCAAACTGGACATATGTTTAAATTCAAATGGTTCATAATATATTGAGTTAAATTGCCGAAATAGTAAAAAAAAAAATAATAAATAATAAAATTACGATTTAATACAGGTTAATAATATTATGATATAATATACACACAACTATTTACATAGGTATATATAAACGTGTGAACATATATACACGCACAAGATAAATGCAATTATATGTCTAATTTTTATGCATTTTTTTTTTTTTTCTTTTTTCTAATTTCATTTTAAGGCATTTGCCTATTATCATAAACATAATTATGTTAACAAGCTTTGAACTTATATTACAATATCAGTTTTTTTTTAAGCACTAATTTTTCTTATAGAAATTATATTTTGTGTTAATATTAAAAAAAAAAAAAAATCAATGCATTTTCTTAAAACAGATGTTTTATTCTGTTTAATTTTTAAAAATATCAACATTACTATATATAAAACTATGTAATTTTTTTTATAAATATATGTTCCTGTACAAAGCAAGAAAACATAAAATTACAAAAATATCGATAAAGATAAATAATATCACTAAGCATTTGAATGTTATAATAGTAAGAGCATCTTTTACAAAGGTTTCCACGAGCAATAATTGTAACATTGTTTTGCTGCTTTTCTTTTTTTGTTTTTTCTTAACAAAAATATAAATTCTCACACGTTAAGCAGAAAACAAGAGAATGCCATTAAATATATATATATATATATATATATATATATAACAACCTTTAAGTAAAATTAATCATAAAAAAAATTTAATGTTTTGGGTTCTATGCTTTTAAACAAAACCAAAGCAAACGTGTGATGTATACTTATAATGATATATAGGGAAACAAAGAGGGGAAAAAAAAAAAAAAAAATTTTTTTTTTATAATTTATCAAATTAAAAAA
>NW_022295080.1:0-1415 GCF_002776525.5 Piliocolobus tephrosceles
CCCCTTTTTTTTTTTTTTTTTTTTTTTTTTTTTTATGGAGAAGACGTTACTAATATGCCTATTGGTCTTTTTAATTTTTATGATACCCGCAAGATGTTACAAAAATACACATTTTTTTTTTGACTATCAACTGAAAGAAAGTAACTTAAAAAAAAAAAAAAAATTAATACACTGTAAAAAGTTTAGAAAAATATACGGCAATTCATTATCCTGTTTAAACTATGAAAATAGTAAAAATGATACCATAAATAACGTGGAACAACCAGGTAACAACGTAGGGGAACGGACCAATAGTATGTACATATTAATAACATCACCAGAAGGTGCGAAGATATATCGATTTACGGTGATATTTCTTATATATAATTTACTAAAAAAAAACAAGAATTTAACTATTTCACAATATAACAAAACTAATTTCAATGAAAATGATGTAATAAAAAAAATTTTAACTATACCTATAATATCTATTGGTAAGTCATGTAATGACATATTAAACCACGTTTCCGAAAATATAAAAATGTATAATATACATGAACATAATTCTTTACAAGATACAGAACTAACTAACATAAACAACTACTTATTTAACAAAATTAATAATACTATTGGTAAATTAAATATTGTTTTTACTCCTACTAAAGCTAACTCAGAAACATTAAAAAAGGAATTACCTTTTATGTTTTTAAATAATCAAAATGAAGACAAAAGTGGTAGATGTTTAGTTTGGGTTGCATCAGAATTGAGTACTACCAATTTTTATGATATAAATGTAAAATTGTATAACATGAGCCAAATAGATAAGAGTAGCAGCAATAGTAATGTTACTGTGGGTGCTGACACGACTACCACTGCTAAAACTAACAACAGCAGCAACGGTAGTGATCACATAAACTGCTTACGAATAAACTGTTATGATACTAAACAAATAAAATATACAAACAAAAAAATTAAAGAAAACGCTATTGTCTGTTTCATGAGTAATAGCGCCATTTTGTCCTTTTATAATAATTTTGGTTTTAATTTTGACTATGCTGTATGTATGGGTAAAACATGTTTTCAGCTTTTAAAAGATATGAAATTTCCAAATAAAATATTTTATCCTACAAATTCTAAACTAGAATCTTTTCTTAATATTCTAATAAATTTACATAATAAATTAAAAAAAATCTATAAAAAGCAATATTATGTTATATTAACTAGAGAAAAAAACAAAAACAAAGAAATAATAAAAAAACTAAACGAACATCATATACCTTTTCATGTAATTCCATGTATAGAGACGAAGTATAACTTTACAAAAATTAAGCAGCTGTACTCCACCGTTTATTCGTATGTTAATAAGGCGGCTCAAATGAGTGGGCAAACGAATGAACAAAGGAATGAACAAAGGAATGAACAAAGGAATGAACAAA
>NW_022295087.1:0-5347 GCF_002776525.5 Piliocolobus tephrosceles
GACTTATGTTTTAAATTTCAATTATGGTTAAATTGTTGTTCAGCAAGGGTTCATCTAGTGTTCAGCTAAGGTTTATTTAAAGTTCATTAAGGGTTCATTTAAAGTTTACCTAGAGTTGATTTCGGGTTCATCTAGAAGGTCTTTATAAAGAAACAATAATTTGACAAAACATAAAGCAGCTAAATATATAATAAAAATTTGAATTAATTTAAAAGTATTTGCAAATGTAGTGATATAATGTAATGTAACATAATAGTACGAACAAAAATGTTATTTTTTACATTAGTAATTTATTAAAACGTTTTGGAAATAACTTTATGTTATATAATAAAGCAAAATTTTTTAACATAGCTTGTATTACTATAACGATAATAACTTATAACAACAGTAACATTTAATCATAAGTGGTGAAATTCTTAGTAATCATTTTAGATTAAATTGTGTTATACATTTATTTTATTATAAAAGAGGATGTTGTAAAATAATAACTATATAAATGTTTATATTTTGTTTAGATTATTTTTTTGCTATATTAAATGTGTTTTATTAATTGCATAATTTTTGTATATATATAAACATTAAATCATAAAAATGATGTTTGTCCATCTGCTTTATATTTTTTTTATATTTAGATCTTTTGTTTTAATTTAATATTTCTGAAATAAACATATTTATTATATGTTAAAATTAAAACAAATTAATATTTTTTAATATCATATATAACGCAAAAAACAACAATAATATAATAATAACATGAATCAGAATGTTAATATTTATAATCAACAGAATAATATACATTCATTTTATTTATATTTAAAAAGTAATAACTTTTTTTTATATAAAAAATTTAAATAAAAAAGAATAATTAATTTAAAATAAAAAAAAATTAAAACAAAAAAAAATAAATAAAAAAAAATTAGATGAACATTATGTCTAAAAAAAAAAAAAAAAAAAAAAAAAATAATTATATAAAAAAAATGTAATAAACTATATAACAAATAAAAATTACATATATACGGGTTAATAATAAGTGAAATTAAAATAATTAGTAGCATGTATAATGAACAAAATATATACATTTTTTTGCATGCATCTATGTAATTTAAGCACCATGGTTAACTAAATAATTCTGTATGAAAATAATTACAATATTGATAGTGCTAATAAAAATAATTGTAGTTAACATAATAAACAATATTTGTGTTATGCGTGTTTTAAATAAAATGGTTAATATATAAAATAAAAAACAATACAAAGTGAAATATGCATTAATTCTATATCAAAGGTAAAAAAAAAAAAATAAAATAACATCATAGCACATTTTTTTTTACATTTAATTGCGTGCGAAAATATTTTTTTTTTTTTTTATGGTACATCAAATTATTGTTGTAAGTTGATAAACATTTTGTTTTGAAAAAATTTTTTATTTAAAAAAATATGTAATATTTTTATTTTATTACATTTGTTACATAGTGAATTTATGTTCATGTATATATATTTAGTAGTATGTTAAGCAGAATAAATACAAGTGTGTATATAAGTAAGAATTATAATTTACAAAATTTGAGATCACATAAAAAGTAAAACAGGCCACTTAAGATAACAACAATTTAAGTAAAACCACATGCAAACAAAATGCCCATGAAATTTTTTTTTTTTTTTTTATGTAATATGTTAAAATTTTGAAAGTTATCAAAAATTATAAAAAAAAGTAACACTTGAAATGTAATAAATATAATGTTTTTTAACTTGATTACAACGAAACTAAATGTTTTATGATAATTGTTAATTAAAAAATAGTACAACAATTCTTTTTATATGCAATATAAAAATTTAATATATATAGCTAGGGTATTTGCCTTTTGTTTATATATCATTAATGTTTTTACATTTTTTAGTTGCAGAAGCCCGAAAAATATCATTTAAAAAACATAGAAGGTACAATAAATTGTTGCATTATATACAATTGTTACGTTTGATTGTGATTAATATTCGCATTATGTTATAAAAAAAAAATTAAATTGTTTATAAATTTGTATGTATTTATATATTATAAAAATGATTATATATTTTTTTATTTTTTTGAAAATATTGATTGTAATGTAGTGTTTGTACAGCAAAACATACAACAGTATCATCTACATGTTCGCACATATACGCGCATATATATACATATATATGTTTTAAATTTTATTTCATGTTTAAGATTAAACAATTATATATCATTGTGTGCACGTATTTTTTTAAACAATATTAATTTATATATTATATATATATATATATATATATATATATAATTGAAAATAGAACTATTTACAATACATATGATAAAATCTATTGTGTATTATAATTAATTTATTGCAATTAATGTTTATAACATTGAATGTATAGTATAATTTCTTATAAGTGAAAACTAAGAACTATGTTAAAATACATAATAATATAAACGGGTTTAGTATTTTATTTTTTAATATACTATGTAACAATGATTTATTATACTTATATATCACTTTAAAGTATTTTACTATATTTAATTATTCAAACTTAATGTTTATTATAATTTGCAAGTGAAAGCATTTTGTAATAGTATAATGCATATAGACAAAATAATTAATAGTTATTTTTAACATGCTATGTATATTTATTTTTTTTTGTTTACAGGTTCGGAAACATAATTGATAAGATTGACTGGGGCGGATGTATTAAAATTTTGTAAACATATAACATTGTTTTACTATATTTTTTTTTTTTTCTTTGCAGTAAAAAAAAATCAATTTGGTAACAAAAGAAAGGGGTAATGTCCTTTAATTGATTATATATTTTGCGACTACTAGTACCATTTTATATTATTTTGTTTTATTCATTAGATATCTATGAATCATCATCTGAGTAAAGCAATATCATTTTAGTTTCATTTTTTTATAGAAGTATATTTTTGTAGCCATAGAATATAATAAAATGCTGAACTTTATGTTATTTAAATTAATATTATTGCTTTATTGATGAAAAACTACCATAAATATTAGCACATTAAAATATATACATATATATATATATATATATATATATATAATAATTTACTCCTACTTTTTGCGCATTTTCAACTATAATAACATGAAAATAACATAAATGTTACTTTCAATATATAAAAAAATGCAACTTAAAAACAAAACGATTAAAAACATCAAATTCATAAGCACTATACATATATATATATATATATATATGTATATGTTTATGTATATGTAGAAATTGAAAGTAGAGCAAACGATTTTTATTATTATTAGTATATAATAATGCACTTTTTTTTTTTCTTTAATGTAATGTCTTTACAAATAATTTTGCAACATTTTTTCAAAAATAAAAATAAAAAAATTATAAATGAAATAATTTTGAGCTACAGTAAATAACTCATTTTAAAATTTTGTGATGTCACGATTCCATTGCGGACATATAATGGAGTATCACAATAATAAAAATAGAAGAATTTTTTATAGTTTGGTTTTATATACAATATATAATTGTTATAAAAAATAACTTGATACTTGTAAATTAAACATATATATTAATATTATAGCATTATTATAATATATGATGTATCTTTAAAAAATTATAAACCATTTGTTGAATTTTTATTTTGCTTGCACCGTAATTTAATTAACATATATATAAATAATATGAAAATATGTTTATATGATATGTTCGATATATCAATGTATTTATAATGATTCATCAGTATTTGTTAAACATTTTTTTAAGGGTACTGATAGCAGTTAAGACAGCAATTCAGACAAAATTACTCTTTATTATAATATTATTTATGTGATATATAAAATTGGTTTGTTTATTTGAGCATTGTAATATGTTTATAGCATAGCTATTTGTTAAAAATTAGTTATACGTTTGGTAAAAAAAAAATATACAAAAAAAAAAAAATTTTTTTTTTTGTAGTATACTTATACATATTTAACAGTACATTAAAAATTAGTTTATATAAATTGTTATACTTGATTTTTGCTTTTTTTTAATTTGTGATAAATTAAAATAAGTAAAAAAAATGGCTGAGAGAAACCCATATAATACTTTAAATAGTTTAGATAACGTAACGCTGGACACTGAAAGTATTATCGGCAATAACGAAAATAATTCAACTATATTAAACAGCATTATTAGTAATTTAATTGAGTATAAGAATAGTACAAATAGAAATATTACCAATAATACTATTGAAAATATAATGGAAAGTCATGAAAGTCGGTTTAACTTACACATCTCAAAAAGTTCATCAGTCAATACAACTGCTAGTACAACAACAACTTATTCTACAGATTATATTATGTATATGATAATTGCTTTAACACTTGTATTAGTCTTTTTGATTTTTTTTTATTTATTTATACATATTTAATAAGATAAGATCTAGTCAATTAAAAAACAAGAGATATAACAAAATAAAAAATAAATCATTAAAGCATATGATAATGTTTTATGTACTACTGAAGATAAAAATGGAGCTAGTTATCATAATGAATGTCATAATAAAAACAATTGTTTTTCAAATGATCAGAAAACCATGCCATGTAAATTAATGACGGTAAATGAAACATATAGAAGTGTAAAAGTAGAAAATATGGTTTACTTAAAAGTTCAAATGATATTACTGATAGTACAGATGATGAAAGTGAAAATGATGAAAATGGACATGATGATAGTGAAAATGATGAAAATGAAAATAATGAAAATGGACATGGTGAAAATGGATTTCCTGAGAATCAACATAATCAAAATGGACATGATCACGATGTAAATCCGTCTTTGATTGATCACCATCCATTATTAATTAATTTGTTACAGCCACACATGAATGCGAATCCAGTACACATCAATGGTGTTATGAATGGGCATAATGAAGATGAAAATGAAGATGAACATGATAATGACGATGAAGATGATGATGACGATGATGATGACGGTGAAAATGAAGCATATTATAATGGGTTTAATGGATCAAATGTCCAAGTTGATCTTTTGACGGTAAATGGAGCAACAGGTGTTAATCATAATAGTGATCATACATACAGTGCTAATATGTGCAATTCTTGTATTACTTATATGATGTATTTATCAAGTGGATCATTAAATATTAGTACTAATGCAGGTGGAGGAGTGAATGTTTATACTGGTGAGGCCGTACAAGCGAGTGATAATAATTTAGTTGCACAAGTAAGTGCTCATAATAATGCAGTTGTAGTAGTTAATCCGGAAAATCAACTTAATACAACGAGTAGTATGTATATCGTTCAAACTAATCCATTGCTTGCGTTTTTTCCAACTAACGTAACACTGT
>NW_022295088.1:0-7273 GCF_002776525.5 Piliocolobus tephrosceles
TCCAGGATTTACCGTAAAGACCTTAAACAAATAAAATCAGAAAAAAACCCAATTTATAAATGGGTAAGGGACATGAACACACACTAAAAGAAGGTGTACCAGTAACCAATGAGCATAAAAACATGTTCCATCTCACTGATCATCAGAGAAATGCAAATCAGAAACATACTGAGATACCATCTCACACTGGTCAGAATGGCAATTATGACACACGGTCCACAACAACAGAGGCTGCTGGGGCAGATGAGCAAAGAAATGCAGGTCCACTGTTGGGGGAAATGTAAACTAGTTCAGACACCCTGGAGAACAGTGTGGACATTTCTCAAAGAACCTAAAAGAGAACTAACACCCAACGCTGCAACCCCACTCCTAAGGATCTACCCGAAGGAACATTCTTCCATGAAAAACACACATGTACCCTTATGTTCACGACAGTACTACTCACAATGGTAAAGACATGGAATCAGCCTTGGTGCCCATCAGCAGTGGATCAGAGAAAGGAAATGTGGTACATACACACCATGGACACTAACAGTCATAAAAAACAAATCCATGCCCTTACCAGAAACCTGGACAGAGCTGTAGGCCATTATGAACAAACAGCAAGAACGGAAAACCACAATTTTCAAAACAGCTACAAAGGTCAGTTGTGAATATTCTCTCCACAGAGAAATCATAAGTCTGGAGCTCACAGAGGTGCCAGACACTGCAACTTCATTGTGATGCTACGTTTACACAGATCAAATGGTCCCTTGCACCCGCTGGTTATACACACATACTCTACCACAGTGAAACTGCCGTCCCATTTTGGTAACGTTCATTGTCACCGGAGTGAGATGATATCTGAGTGTGGTTTTGATTGACTTCTCGTGAGGATCAGTAATGTTGATTCAGAATCTTTTACCTGTGCATCCTTCTCAGGCCTTCAGGTTCTTTGCCCAGTCTTACACATCAAATTGAAACAAGCTCATGATAACTGGCCAAACATCTCTAAACACAGCAAAATATAAATTGAAACCACACTTAGATATTGGTAATGGGTACAGAGTGACACTCAGATACAAGGAATCCGTTCTGGTGTTCTATTGCACAGCAGGGTGACTAGGTGACCAGGGTCAACAGAATCTAGAAAATTTTTTCAAAATCAGCTGGAAAATACGGTTCTGAATATTCTCTCCACAGAGAAATAATAATGATGGAAGGTCACAGAGATGCCAGATAAGATGATTTGATCATGATGCTACACATACTTACGTCAAAATGTCCGTTGCACCCTTGGATTGTGTATGCATACATACACACACACAGACACACATACTCTATAGAAACATACTCTATAGAAACACATATTCTATAGAAACAAAACTGCCATCAAATGTTGGTGGTGTTCATTCTAACTGGAGTGAGATGAAATCCGAGTGTGATTTTCACTTACACTTTTGTGTGCATCAGCGATGGTGAGAATCTTCTCTTTGACCTGTGCATCAACCTCATGTCTTCAGGTCCTCTGCCCAGTCCTACACAACAAATAAAAAACAAATTCACAATAACATAGCAAGTACCACTTATCATACACACACAAAAATAAAAAACACACTCAAGATTCCATCTCACTCTACATGCAATGGATGCTACAAAAAAAGTTGAAACATATTAAAACACAATCCAATCAACGTGTGGATTTCCGGAGGAGGCACTTGTCTCCACATTTGGTGGGAAATGGTAAACTAGTATTCACACTAAAGAAACTGCTTGGATGTTCCTTGAAATCGTAAAACTACAACTACCATTTTCTCCAGCAATTCTATTCCTAGGTATCTACACAGAGCACATGATCAGGACATGGAAGAGATTATCTGTCATCCCAGGTGGAATTCAGCCCTATGCCCAAAAGCCAAGATAAGAAATCAGCTGACCTGTCCATCCACAGATGAAGGGATGAAGAATCTCTTGTACACAGACACAATGGAATACTTTTGCGCCATCAACATTCATGGAATCCTATCATTTCCAGCAACATGGCTGCACCTGGAGATATTCAATCAAATCAGAAAGGCAAAGACCAAGCCTGCATGTTCTCACTCATGTGGGAGCTGAAAATTTTAACTCCCCAAAGGTGAAAATACAGTAGTGGTCACCACAGACTAGGTTAAGGAGAGGACCTCAAGGATTGGCAATAGGTACACAGAGAGTTACAGGAGAGGAATACATTCTGGTATTCCACTCCAAAGCAGGGCAACGATACTTAACAATATGGTCATGCTGATTTCCAAATAGCTATCGAGGAGGATATTGAACGTTCACACATTGAAGATATCAAACCTACACGTGGTCACAAGCATGGGAAGCTCCCTGATTTTATCCATACTCAAGGTATACAAACAAGTATCACAATGTCCCAATGCACCCCTATTTCTGGACATGAAGTATAAAACAAACGTTTTATGAAATGTTAACAATACATGGCTAAAAATTCACATGGAACCACTAAAGACCCAAAGAACCTGAATATGCAAAGCAATTCTAGGGAATACAAACTCAATTGGAGGCCGCACACTCCCCAATTGCAAATTACATGTAACACCTCCACTCATCCAAAAACTACATATTGGCATAAAAATGAATCCATGAACCTAGGGACATAAGAGAAACAAAACGGACACCTGTATGCAGTCAACACATTGTTTTCAAAGAACGCCTAGAAGATGCAATGAGGCCAGGTGCTGTGGCTCACACCTGTACTTCCAGCACTTTCAGAGACTGAGTTGGGTGGATCACTTGAGATCAGGCGTCTCAGACCAGCTTGGTAAAATGGTGAAATTCTATCTCTAGTAAAAATACAAGAGATATTAGTCAGGTGTGGTGGTGCACACCAGCAATCCCAGCCACTTGGGAAAATGAAGCAGGAGAATCACTGGAAGCAAGGAGGTAAATGTTGTAGAGAGCTGACATCTCACCACTGAACTCCAGTCTGGGCAACCGCATGAGTGGAACTGTGTCCCAAAGGGGAAAAAGGATGAGATGAGGACTCAGCAGTCTGTTCAACTGAGCAGTCTGAAACGACTGGATAGCCACATACAAAAGAATGAAATAAGACCTTGATGTTACACAATACACAGACATAAACTCAAAATACATTTTAGAAATGAGAACACTGACACTGCTAGTTCCCTTTTCTCCTCCATGAGTGTATTATGTTCTATCCTGTCATAATGCTCATCACAACTGTACTAAATTATTCAAATATTTTTTCTGCCAGAATAAGAGCTCCAATTGGACAGGTTCTGACAATTTAAGTGTTACTGTTTGCTGCATGAATAAATGGATTGAGAATTCAATCAATTTGCCAAATGTGCACACATTTTTAAGTTGTATATAATAGGTTTTAAACTAAGCCTGTCTGAGTCAATCCTCCTTGTGTATTGTGTATCTTTAAAACTTTATTTGCCTGAGGATTACATATTAATATACTGACCATGCTTTCATAAGCGAATTAAATATCAGGCCACCTCTTTCCCTGCATATTGTCCATCTAAGCTGAAATAGATAGGCTGTACCTCCTGAATGACTCAGAATAGATAAGCTCTCAGTCTTTTAATGCTTCCATTATTTTAAATGAACATGTGGTTTCTTTTATATTTGGGCACATTTTATAAATTTGTTCATGTCATTTTGTTGGTAACTTAAGGTTACAGAAAAACTATCAATGAGTATGTATTTCAAAAAATTCTTTACCCAAGCAAATTTATTTTAAAGGAGAACTTTAGACATGCAAAAACTATCAGGCTTGTCAAAATAGAGTTTCAAAATTATCCTAAAGGCATACTACAAGCAAAAGTACATATTTTATTTTGCTCTGTTTCTGTTTTGTTTGTTCTATTATCATATCTCATATATGAAAAAAATACAACCTAACAGATTGAATTTAGAATTATCAGCTTTTTATGTAAAACCTCTGATTTTTCATCACTATCACTAAGTCATTTTGTATTTGCAATTTACAAGTTTTGACATAAATAAATAGCACTTAGGTTGTCATTTGGACTTGCAAATTCTAACCTAGAATGATCCTGTCTTTAGGCCTGAGCATCATGTTATTGGTAGGGGCTTCATATAAGGTCTAATTATATTTACGTTTATTCCAAATTCCAAATCCAGCTCCAAAATATACATTAATATAGAGAAAGTAACACACATCACTTATACAGAATCATTAGAAAGATATTTTTATTTATAAGTAGATTAATAAGAGGTAAGACAGAGGCTTTCAGACTCTGCAATCTACCTTTGAACTGTATTGTCACAAACCCATGTAAGAACATGTGTATTTAATTCAGAGGCACGCCAAGTCTAACACGCTATTGAAATATCCAATTCACTGGGTGGGGATTTGATGAATTAGCTCTCCACAGCGTCACCCCAAAAAGATATAAAATATAGGTGCTCAATAAATATTTATTAAAAGAATAAACCAAGTGGGTGTCTATTTAAGAAAGTTATTGATGTATCTAGCAAGTAGATTGCCCTGCAGAGAGAAGGGAAAAAATGTCTTCAAGAGAGTGAGATTAACAGATTAAACAGAAAAAAGATGAGAAGAACAATTTAAAATTCAAGCAGTAATAATATCTGCTGTGCCATTGAAGTTGAGGTGGAAGTAGAAAGATGAGGCTGAAACAATAACATTTAAATGCCCCTTGTAAGTGAATGTCATGGGTGTGGTCTGGAGGCAAGAACAAAGGGTCATGAGTTATACTGGGGTAGCCAGCCATGGAAAAACCTCAAAGAGGCAAACATAAGCCAAAACAGAGAATACTGCAAAATGCTGAAGATCACATTAAAAATTCCAAAGATTGAAAGGCAAAATTAGAATTCAATTGAAAGTCAGGGTAAGCCCTCAGGATAAAGACGACGCAGTTATGAGAACAGACCAGAGAAAAATGAGACCTGCCTAGTGTAAATGGCAAAAATAGTGGGGTTTGGCACAATATTTTTGGGGGGCATACTAATTTTTCCTTAGTGGTTGTCAAATCTGTACTGGTCAGACATCAAGGGCTAGATCATGAACTGTTTTGTGTCCCAGTTATCATATTTAAACTTTAGCTGAAAGACTATATGGAGCTCTTGTATAATTTTTAGCTAAAGACTGATATACCTATTTTGTATTTTGTAAAAGTCACTCTGACATCTGTGCAGAATACATAATTGAGAATGGTCATAAACTTGAAGAACAGAATATAGGTTTTACTGGAGTAATTAAGTTAAACCTATTGTTAATGACCAAGAACATTGTTAACCAACAGATGAATAAATAAAAATTAACTAATAAATACAGGAAATTCTGCTATGGAAATTAAATCAAATATTATTAATGCAAACAATTTTGTTGTGTATTTAAAACCAGTAACTCATATAATGAACTTGTTATATCTTTGTCTTACCCTAACCCCAGCTCTAATTTACAAGTTTCTTTCAAAGTGTGTACAGAATTAGTATTATGAAAAGTGGTCTTACTTATAAGAAATTTATCCCACAGATATTTAAAGCCTTGTACTATAAATATATTCCTAGCCTATACTTAAATAATTGAAGTGACAAGGACTCCAAAACCTCCATGAATAGACCAATGAAATCTTGAAAATTATGGAGTTTTTTCTTATATCAGCACAGGCATATCATGCTTTTCCTTTTCCTCATTATTTCAGTTCTTCTGCTAGGGTTCAAAAATGTTACTTGACCGATGAAACGTGCTGTTAATTACTTTAAAATATTTATTTTATTTTTTAAATTTATGCCTGCTGTTATTTAACTCTTAGGGGGGCCTATATATTTACAATTTTCTGTGATAATTATCAGTCACTATTTATAATCTTAACAGAGGGAATGATGAAGGTAAGTGGCAAAAGTGTTTATTTCTGGTCTCTATGACTGTCAAGTGGTAAGATTTTCTTAAGGAACTTTGTAGTAGAGAAATAGCAGTCCTTGCTATTGTCATAAAATCTTACCTAAAAGTTTATTATATCTCCTTCAAATTTTTAAAAGAATGTGATATTATAACATGTTTCACTCAGACAAGAAACTGGTAAAATCTAGTATCCTCAAGCTAAATTCAGAATAGTTTCCAGTCTTCAAAGTTAATATTTTATTAGCTCTTTTCCTTTGCATAAACAAAACAGTAAAAACGTTTTCACCCCTGATGTGATTTGGAAGCTTTGCTCCTCCAAATCTCATGTTGAAATGTAATCAGCAATGTTGAAGGTGGGGCCTGGTTGAAGGTGTTAGGATCCTGAGGATGGATCGTTCATGAATGGCTTAGTACCATCCTCATGGTAATGAGGGACATTTTCCTCTGCGTTTACAGGACATCTGGTTATTTTAAAGAGTCTGTGACCTTTTTCCTGTCTCTCTTGCTTCTGCTCCGGCCTTGTGATGTGCTGGATCCCTCTCTGCCTTCTGCCATGATTAAGCTTCCTGAGGTCCTCACCAGAAGTGGATGCTGCCGCCATGCAGCACAGGCCGTTACAATGTGAGAGTGAAGAAGGCTTGGCAGCCTCCACCTAGATGCTAGAGAATGTATAGGAAAGTCTGGGTGACCAATCATAAGCTGGAGCCCCACACACAGTTCCAATGAGTGTACTTCCCAGTGGAACTGTGGGAACAGGGCCGATGGTCCTTCAGATCCCCACAGATGGTATAGCCACCAGCGTCTTGAAACTGAAGTGGGAAATTAAAGAAAAATAAAATTAAAAGGAAAGAGAAATAAGTTTTCCTGTTTTAGGCTGACTTGTCCCAGAGGCAGCAACAGGCACAGCCCAGACCCAGGAAAAGTTTTGATCATATTATCTGATGTGCTCTGCAGACTCTCCCAGCATTCCCTCAACACAGGGAGAAGATAAACAAATTTTCCTTTGTTTTATGGAATGAGTTTATAGATTCCTGTTCTCTGTAACTAGTGACTTCGTGCTCTGTTTTATCTAAGAAGTACAACAAAGGTCATGGAAGCCTGAGTAGGCCTGGGCACCATAGTGAAGGTTATGAAATAAACCAGTACAAGGCACTTTAGAGCAAAACCTAGACAACAAACATCTGAGTTGCTTCCCAACAGTCATGTGTAATCCTGAGTTTGTCCTGCCTCTGTATCCCTGCTTTCATGCCACCATAAGCTTGCTTTAAGCTAGCCCATCCCCTTTTGTGAAGTGTGTATAAAAGTCAAGTGCTGTCTTTGTTCCGGGCCCAGTCTTTGGACATGAGTCTGCTGGGCCTGAGTTCACTCAAT
>NW_022295091.1:0-1062 GCF_002776525.5 Piliocolobus tephrosceles
ATATATAATCATTTTTACTCATTAACTAAAAAAAAAAAGTTACTTACAACGGGTTAAGGACATATATATATATATATATATAGAACATAATGTTAATAGAAAGTGCTGAATGACTTGAGGAAAAACAAAAGTTACGCTTTTTAATTTTTACAATTCGATATATTTACTTAGACAAAAAAAAAAAAAAAAAAAAAAAGGTAAATTATATATCAACGTACATACTTGCAATGACATGAAAAGGCACTGAAAAAGGAAACTGGCATAAAGTTTGTTACAAAAGTAAAAAAAAAAAAAAAAAAAAAACACACAGACAGACAGACAGACAGATACCCCAAAACACATACTCACAAAATCACAAACACATATATACACAACCACCATTATCCGAGGACACGTACTCACACATGGTTTGGGTAACGTTGATAAAAACAAACGCAAACAGTTATGGCAGCAGGGCATTAGTTAAATTAAAAAATTGTAAAAGAAATGTATGCACGAAATGTAAAAATAAAAGCAGTGGTAGTTGTTATATACCAAGGGTAAATACAAATTTAGAAATGCGTTCAAAGAATGCAAATACATTATTAATCATAGGAAGGGTAAACCAAAAAACAGGGTGTAAAAAAGGGAATAAAGTGAATAATACAATAATAAATAAGATATCGAATAAACATATATTCCCCGTAAAAAATGATAGCAGTAATAGTAGTAGTAGTAGTAATAGTAGCAAACATGACACTAGTTGTAGCAAAAATGACACTGGTTGTAGCAAAAATGACACTGGTTGTAGCAAAAATGACACTGGTTGTAGCAAAAATGAAACTCCCCCTATAAACAAAATGAAAAATGGACTTTTTCAATTTACATATACAATTACGGGAAAAAAAAATCCATTTTGTGACATAATAAAAAAAAATAATTGCTATAATAATAAAATTCAACATTTTAGTACTGTAAATAAAATAAATATAAAAAAATCAACTAATTTTTTAAAAATAAAGCCTATTGAAGAAAATGAATATAAAAAGGAGGAGATAGATAAAATTGAGATTAATAAAAAAA
>NW_022295098.1:0-1165 GCF_002776525.5 Piliocolobus tephrosceles
AAAAAAAACAGTCTTTTTATCCCGTATAATAATTACATTTTATTTTTTCTAATATATTTTATAACATTATACATACATACACACGTACACATATACGTACATATATATAAAGTAACAATATCACCTTTTTATTTATTTCTCTACAAATTGTTAGTTTTAATTAAATTTGGGCAAAATGGAAGACAATGGAGAAGTGACTCATAACTATGCGATAGGATTAATGTTTTATTTATTTTTGTTTTTTTATTCCATTCAGTATATATTTCAAATTTTTTATTTGTATTCAACAGCAGTAGAGAGCACATTATTAGTACTTACATTTATTTTTATTAAATTTTCCATAGAATATTCTTCTATACGATTAATGGGTTGTGCTTTTGCTGGAATGCTTACGTTGGTATATATAGAGATCGAGTACTTATACTATCCACCAGATAATATCATTGTTTTACAATCTAATTTTAAAACAATTTTCATAATTCTTAAATTATTTATAACAATTAATCTTATTATATTTTTTATAATGTATATTCGATATCTTAAAGAAATGAAGTATATATTATCTTTAACAATACCTACTCACACATCTCGCCCACTTGGAAATGTAAACGCTAATTCGAGTAGACCTAAAGTAAATGCGAAGCAAGAAGATCGTATAGACTTATCACCATATATTAATTATAATAATAAAAAAACAAATGCAGATGGTTCTAGTCGTCTTCAGATAAATGGTAACGGTATTCTTAGTATACAACCACAAACAAAACCTATTACTAGTTATATAATGGAACAAGATATTACACCAATTTATAAAAAAGAAAATCCAAACATAGAAACTCATTTACAAAATATAAACGACATCAATAATGCACCATATCAAGGATCATCATATGCGCATTATAATATAAATGGATCAACCTGTTTGAACGAAAATAATACTAATAAATATGACTGTAATAATATACATAGAAATATTAATCAAAACCCAACTAATAATAATAATAATAATAATTTAAACAATAATAACAGTAATGATTATATTTATACACGTGAAGATTCTAAAAATTTACATCTATATAATATTACTGATTCTAATTGTAGTTCACAACATGTACCATATATGAACCCAAATATGAACCCAAATATGAACACAAATATGAACCCA
>NW_022295099.1:0-19751 GCF_002776525.5 Piliocolobus tephrosceles
GGGAAATTGCAAAGAATTTTCCTCCATTCTGTAGGCTGCCTGTTCACTCTGATGACAGTTTCTTTTACTGTACAGAGGCTCATTAGTTTAATTAGATCCCACTTGCCAATTTTGGCTTTTGTTATAATTGCTTTTGGTGTTTTAGTCATGAAGTCTCTGCCCATGCCTATGCCCTGAGTGGTATTGCCTAGGTTTTCCTCTAGGGTTTTTTTTTTTTTTTTTGGTGGAGTCTTATATTTATAAGTCTTTAATCCATCTTGAGTTAATTTCTGTATAATGTGTAAAGAAGGGGTCCACTTTCTGTTTTCTGCATATGGCTAACCAGCTTTCCCATGACCATTTATTAAATAGGGAATTCTTTCCACATTGCTTGTTTTTGTTAGGTTTGTTGAAGATCAGATGGTTGTAGATGTGTGGTGTTATTTCTGAGATCTCTGTTTTTCTCCATTGGTCTATGTATCTGTTTTGGCACCAGTACCATGCTGCTTTGGTTACTGTAGCCTTGTAGTATAGTTTGAAGTCAGGTAGTGCAATGCCTCCAGCTTTGTTCTTTTTGCTTAGGACTGTCTTGGCTATACAAGCTCTTTTTTGGTTCCATATGAAATTTAAAGTAGTTTTTTTCTAATTCTGTGAAGAAAGTCAATGGTAGCTTGATGGGAATAGCATTTAATTTATAAATTACTTTGGGCAGTATGGTCATTTTCATGACATTGATTCCTCCTATCCATGAGCATGGAATGTTTTTCCATTTGTTTATATCCTCTTTTATTTACTTGAGCAGTTGTTTGTAGTTCTCCTTGAAGAGGTGCTTCACATCACTTTTAAGTTGTATTCCTAGGTATTCTATTCTCTTTGAACCAATTGCAAATGGGAGTTCACTCATAATTTGGCTCTCTGCTTGTCTATTATTGGGGCATAGGAATGCTTGTGATTTTTGCACATTGATTTTGTGAGACTTTGTTGAAGTTGCTTATCAGCTTAAGGAGTTTTTGGGCTGAGATGATGGGGTTTTCTAAATATATAATCATGTCATCTGCAAAGAGAGACAATTTGACTTCCTCTCCTCCTATCTGAATATCCCTTATTTCTTTCTCTTGCCTGATTGCCCTGGCCAGAACTTCCAATTCTATGGTGAATAGGGGTGATGAGACAGGGCATCTTTGTCTTGTGCTGGTTTTCAAAGGGAATGCTTCCAGCATTTGCCCATTCTGTACGATACTGGCTATGGGCTTGTTTTAAATAGCTTGTTATTTTGAGATATGTTTCATCAATACCTAGTTTACTGAGAGTTTTTAACATGAGGGATTGCTGAATTTTATCAAAGGCTTTTTCTGCATCTATTGAGACAATCATGTGGTTTTTGTCATTGGTTATGTTTATGTGATGGATTATGTTTGTTGATTTGCATATATTGAACCAGCCTTGCATACCAGGTATGAAGCCAACTTCATCATGGTGGAACACTTTTTGATGTGCTGATTTGTTTTGCCAGTATTTCATTGAGAATTTTTGCAGCAGTGTTCATCAGGGATATCAGCCTGAGATTTTCTTTTTTATGTTGTGTCTTTGACAGGTTTTGGTATCAGGATGAGGCTGGCCTCATAAAATGAATTAGGGAGGAGCCCTTCTTTTTCTATTGTTTGGAATAGTTTCACAAGGAATGGTACCAGCTCCTCTTTGTACCTCTGGTAGAATCTGGCTGTAAATCTGACTGGTCCTGGGCTTCTTTTCATTTCTAGGTTATTAATTACAGCCTCAATTGCAGAACTTATTACTGGCCTATTCAGCGATTCGACTTCTACCTGGTTATGTCTTCGGAGGGTGTATGTGTCCAGGAATTTATCCATATCTTCTAGATTTTCTAGTTTATTTGCATAGAGGTGTTTGTAAGTATTCTCTGACGGTAGTTTGCATTTCTGTGGGATCAGTGGAGATAACCCCTTTATCATTTTTTCTCATGTCTATTTGATTCATCTCTCTTTTCTTATTAGTCTAGCTAGCAGTCTGTCTATTTTGTTAATCTTTTCAACAAACTAGTTCCTGGATTCATAGATTTTTTTTTTTGAAGGGTTTTTCGGGTCTCTATCTCCTTCAGTTCTGCTCTGATATTAGTTATTTCTTGTCTTCTGCTAGCTTTTGAATTTGTTTGCTCTTGCTTCTCCAGTTCTTATAATTGTGATGTTAGGGTGTCGATATCAGATCTTTCCAGCTTTCTGATTTCCCTCTTAACACTGCTTTAGTTGTGTCCTAGAGATTCTGGTACATTGTTCTCACTGGTTTCAAAGAACTTCTTTATTTCTGTCTTAATTTCGTTATTTACCCAGTAGTCATTCAGGAACAGGCTGTGGTTTTGAGTGAGTTTCTTAATCCTGAGTTCTAATTTGATTGCACTGTGGTCTGAGAGACTGTGTATGATTTCTGTTCATTTGCTGAAGAGTGTTTTACTTCCAATTATGTGGTAAATTTTAGAATAAGTCTATGTGGCACTGAGAAGAATGCATTCTGTTGATTTGGGGTGGAGAGTTCTAGATGTCTATTAGGTCTGCTTGGTTAAGAGCTGAGTTCCAGTCCTGAATATCCTTGTTAATATTCTGTCTCCTTGATCTGCCTAATATTGAAAGTGGGGTGTTAAAGCCTCCCACTATTATTGTGTAGGAGTCTAAGTCTCTTTGTAGGTCTCTAAGAACTTCTTTTATGAAGCTGAGTGCTCCTGTATTGGGTGGGTGCACATATATTTAGGATAGTTACCTCTTCTTGTTTCCTTCATCTCTTTACAATTATGTAATGATCCTCTTTGTCTTTTTGATCTTTTAGTTTAAAGCCTGTTTTAGCAGAGACTAGGATTGTAACTCCGTTTTTTTTTTTTTTCTGCTTTCCATTTGTGTGATAGATATTCCCCAATCCCTTACTTTTGAGCCTATGTGTGTCTTTGTATGTGAGATGTTCTCCTGAATGAATGCAACACACTGATGGGACTTGGTTCTTTACCCAATTTGCCAGTCTGTGTCTTTTAATTAGGGAATTTAACACATTTACATTTAAGGTTAACATTTTTATGTGTGAATCTGATCCTGTCATCACGATGCTAACTGGTTATTTTGAACATTAGTTGATGTAGTTTCTTCATCGTTTCCTTGGTCTTTTTATTTTGGTGTGTTTTTGCAGTGGCTGGTACCAGTTTTTCCTTTCTATATTTAGTGCTTCCTTTAGAAGTTCTTGTAAGGCAGGTCTGGTGGTGACGAAATTCCTCAGCATTTCCTTGTTTAAAAAGGATTTTATTTCTCCTTTCCTTATGAAGCTTTGTTTGGCTGAATATGAAATTCTGGGATGAAAATTCTTTTCTTTAAGAATGTTGAACACTGGCCCCCACTCTCTTCTGGCTTGTAGGGCTTCTGCAGAGAGATCTGCTGTTAGTCTGATGAACTTCTCTTTGTAAGTAATCTGACCTTTCTCTCTGGCTGCCCTTAACATTTTTTCCTTCATTTCAACTTTGGAGAATCTGACGATTACATGACTTGGGGTTGCTCTTCTCAAGGATTATCTTAGTAGTGGTTCTATTTCCTGAATTTAAATGTTAGCCTGTCTGGCTAGGTTGGAGAAGTTCTCCAGTATAATATCCTGAAGTGTGTTTTCCAACTTGGTTCCACTCTCCCTATCAATTTCAGGTACACCAATCAATCATAGGTTTGGCCTTTTCACATAGTCCCATATTTCTTGAAGGCTTTGTTCATTCCTTTTTTCTCTAATCTTGTCTTCATGCCTTATTTCAGCAAAGTGATATTCAATCACTGATATCCTTTCTTCTGCTTGATCAATTCAGTTATTGGTACTTGTGTATGATTCACGAAGTTCCTGTGCTGGGTTTCTTCAGCCCCATCAGGTCATTTATGTTCCTCTATAAACTGGTTATTCTAGATTGCAGTTCCTGTAGCCTTTTATCAAGGTTCTAAGATTCCTTGCATTTGGTTAGTCCATGCTCCTTTAGCACAGAGGAGTTTGCTATTCCCACCTTCTGAAGCCTACTTCTATCAATTAGTCAGTCTCATTCTCTGTCCAATTTTGTGCCTTTGCTGGATAGGAGTTGCTATCATTTGAGGAGAAGAGGAATTCTGGTTTTGGAATTTTCAGCGTTTTTGCACTGTTTTATCCTCATCTTCGTGGATTTCTCTACCTTTGATCTTTGATGCTGATGGCCTTTGGATGAGGTTTCTGTGTGGGGGTCTTTTTTGTTGATGCTAATATTGTTGCTTTCTGTTTCTTAGCTTTTATGCTAACAGTCAGGCCCCTCCTCTTCTGCAGGTCTGCTGCAGTTTGCCAAAGGTCCACTCCGGACCCTGTCCACCTGGGTATCAACACCGGAGGCTGCAGAACAGCTAAGATTGCTGCCTCCTCCTTCCTCTGGATACTTCATCTCAGAGGGACACTGACCTGATGCCAGCCAGAGCCCTCCTGTATGAGATGTCTCTCAACCCCTGTTGGGAGGTCTCTCCCAGTCAGGAGGCTCAGGGGTCAGGGACACACTTGAGGAGGCAGTTTGTCCCACAGCAGAGCTGGTGCACTGTGCTGGGAGAATCCCACTTGTCAGGATCAGCTGCTCTCTTCAGAGCCGGCAGGCAGGAAAGTTTAAATCCACTGAAGCTGTGCCCACAGCTGCTCCTTCCCCCAGGTGCTCTGTCTCAGGGAGATGAGAGTTTTATCTGTAAGACCCTTACTGGGGCCTTTCCTTCAGAGATGCCCTGTCCAGTGAGGAGGAGTCTAGAGAAGTAGTCTGGCCATAGCCGCTTTGCTATGCTGGGGTGAATTCCACTCAGTCCAGACCTCCCAGCCTCCTTAAAACTATGTTTATGGTTCCCATTAAGAGTAAGGCATAAAACCACAGGGGCACAAGGATCAAGAGGTTACTAGGAAAAGTACAGTTGTGCTCTGAAGCACCCCTGCAGGCAGGATCCTGTCCAGAGAGCCAGGAGGAGGGAGGCCACTGGTCAGCATTCTGGGCTGTTTTTGGCTCCCTCCCACCTGCCCCTCCTTTTGGCCCAAGTTCTAGTCCCACTTGCTTTGTCACCCACTGCCTGTTTATGGCAGCTTCCTCTCTGGTCTTCAGTGTCCTCATTGATCTAATGAATACATATCACTCCTCTAATCACAAATATTCAAGCAGAAGTATAAATGATGTGAAAGTGCTCTGAAAATTGTAGTAAGTGAAAGACTGGGGCACTGACTTCTTCCCATTTTCCCAAGTCCTGCTTCAGAACCACTGTCCTAGGCCCCCAGCCCCTAACTCCATCTTGGACCTTTGATCAAACTTTGCCTACTGAGGGGCATAACTACATGGTATCCCCAGAAAAGGGACTATTACAGTCCCCATTTCTTCTCTGCTATTTTCCATGATCGCTCTAAAATCTAGAAACTGGGATCCGTTCTCTGGTTGGTGGGGCCCTCTCCCTAGACCAAAAGAGAGGGGCACATAAGGCATCATAATGGGCATTCAGACATGGTATGATGCAAGGGGTGGGCATGTTATAAATGCTGGGGTAGGTCTGGGCACATCTCAGTTACTCATTTGGATTCACTGAGAGAAGTGATTAACTAGAATTCTCATTGGAAAAAATGACAGGAAAGCTCCCTCCAATTTCTCAATTTCCACCCCGCCTGGTACCTGGTTTTATGATTCCACACCCTCCTGATCCATCCTGCCCTCCTAATACATCCCACTCTCATAAGCCATCCCACCCTTGTGCCCACAAATCCCTCCCTCTTCTTCAATCTGCCAAGCCCCTTCTTCCTCTCCAGAAGCATGTGGATTTTTCAGTTTTCTGCCCTAACTGTTATCCCACTGTGGCTCATACCTGCCCTCCCCACTATCCTACCCTAATACTCTACCTGCCCTGCTCTTCTGCTATTCGTTACAAACCATCCATTTGTCATTGCTCTGGTCCCAGAACTTTTCCTTGTGATTCCCCAATCTGTTCCCCTCTTCCTCCTCCTAGCCCTCCTTGCCAACACTCTGGTCCCAGAACTCTTTTCTGTGACTCCCCTATCTGTCCTCCTACTCCTCCTCCTAGCCCTGCTTGCAAACACTGTCGTTCCCGAGCTGTTTCCTGGGATGCCTCTACCCATGCCTCTACCCCTCCTCCTTAGCCCTACTTCTTTCTAGTCTCCAGCCCCAGCCCCGCCATCTCCACCAGACCTGACAGTTCACAAATTTCATCTTGGAGATGGTTTTCCTGCTCCTAGGGCAGTTCTGGTACAGTTCAGGATGGCCAGGACTATGGATTCTCAGCAGCCTGGCCTGGTGGACAAAGGAAATGCAAGACGGTGGCAAACCAGCATTCAGCCTCAGTAAGTCACAAGAGCCCTTCTTCATGACCAGGTCCTGGTCACCCTACTGTCATCTGTATTTTGCCTTCATTCCCATCCTGTTAATCCTCTTCAGAGACCAGAGATACCTCTAACAATTTTCTGTCTCTAAACAGTCTGCTCCTTTCCTCCCCTGCCTGACCAGCCAGCCTGCACGAGCCTCTGTATTTGTTTTTGGCTTCTCCATGGAACTCAGCCTACAGCCACAAAGCAAACCACGGGGCCAGTGACAGAGAAGGCAGAGGGGAGTGAGGAGTGGGAAACACCTAACCTGTTCTCAAGGAAGGTAAGGCCTGCCCTGGGTTAAACTGAGGGCAATAACAGTGACCCCTGAGAGCTCACAGGACACAAGCCCCCACTATCAGTGGAAACTCAGTGTTGGTTTTGTTTATGTATTTGCTGCCTGGTTTATCTCAGAATTTATTTGTATTCACCCTAGGATTCTAGAACCACGGTAGAGATGTTCTGTCCTTGAGAAATGTCTCCTGCAGTAGGGGGGTGGCCCTCCACTGTGCCCTTATCACAGCACAAAGGGCCGAGACTCCTTCATCAGCTGCTTCTACCTCACAATGGGGAGGGGAGCAGAGTCTGCAAAGCAAGAGCCCGTCCAGATCCCACTCAGATGCCTGCAGGACCTGCACCGATGATGCTTACAAAAGGCCTCTCTTCCACCGGTTATCTAGATTCTCCATCAGACAACATCTAGAATCTCAATCAAAATCCCACTATATTTTTGCGAACTTGACAACTGAAATTTATATGGAAATGCAAAAAGCCAAGGTTAGCCAACACTCTCATAAAAAGACATTTTCCCTACCAGATATCAGAACTTAGCATGAAAATTACAGTAATTAAGATAGCATAGGAGTGGTGAAAGCATAGACAAGTAGACAAGTGGTACAGAATTGAGACCAGAACGACACTCACACACATGTGGACACTTTCTTTAAGACTCCTGCAGCAGGCCGGGCGCGGTGGCTCACGCCTGTAATCCCAGCACTTTGGGAGGCCGAGGCGGGCAGATCACGAGGTCAGGAGATCGAGACCATCCTGGCTAACACGGTGAAACCCTGTCTCTACTAAAAATACAAAAAAAATTTCAGCCAGGCGTGGTGGTGGGCACCTGTAGTCCCAGCTACTCAGGAGGCTGAGGCAGGAGAATGGCGGGAACCCAGGAGGCAGAGCGTGCAGTAAGCCAAGATCGTGCCACTGCACTCCAGCCTGGGCGACACAGTGAGACTCCGTCTCAAAAAATAAATAAATAAATAAATAAAAATAAGACTTCTGCACCAGACAGAACAGCGGGACAGGATTGTCTTTTCAACCAAGTGGTGTTGGGTCAGTTGGTTACTCATGTGGAAAAAAAAAAGAATCAAGCGAGATTCCCACTCCACACTACACTCAAAAATCAGTTAGGTAGAAGACAGGTCTAATGTGAAACAGTAAAAGCAATAAATATTCTACGACTGCTCTGCCCATGCATGGTTACTGAATACTTGAGATATGCCAATAAGCGGAACATTTGCATTGGAATGTTAAACAGTAGGAAAAACCCATGTTAAATATCTCAATAATTTTTACATTGAAAGTTTGAAATTATAATAATTTGTATATACTGAGTTAAATAAAACACTATTAAACTTAGCTTTATTGGATTCCCTTTTCTCTCTCAATGTGGATACTAGATAATATTTAGTCGAGATAATATGTGTCTTACTTCATAATTTTTATTGGATGGCAGTGATCTAGAAAGTAACACAGAAATATATCTTCAGGACATCAAGAAAAGATGTGAAACAATAACCATAAAGGGAAAGACTAATACATTAGACTGCATTTAAATTTTTGGTCTCAAAAAAACAGCATTAAGAGACTAAAAAGGCAAGCTACAAAGAGAGAAAAGATATTTGTGGCACACGCAATTCTCAAAATAATAAACTCCAACAAACTAATAGAAAACCAGTCAATAGTAAAACACATTGACCACTGTCTCCCAGACACCCAAACGCATCCTGAAGCACACTGTGTCCCGAATGAATGAAGGAACACATGGCGGGGAAGAGCACAGGCTTTAAAGTCAGTGTTTAGGCACTCGCTAAATCCAGGGGGTGGCTAATTTCTCAATGCTAGGCATACTTTGGTCCTTTTAAAGTAAACTGTATTACATTAAGTATCTAGAAGAATCATTCATAGTAACAAAAGGTAAAATGGTGGCTGCCGGGGCTGGAGGGATGGGAAATGGAGAGTTGTTTAATGCGTGTGGAAGAAAACGTTCTGGAGACTGGTTTCACACAATGTGAATATATTTAGCACTACTCTACTATGCACTTAACAATGCCTAAGATGGTGAGTTTTATGTGTAGTTTATAACGAACATTTATAAAACTCTCAAGTCACCATGTTACTTAGAATGGAGAGCTACTCCGTCTGAGATACACACAGTTTGGATTCTGGACATCTGCTTTTAAGTGGGGAGAGGTTTCTGAGCCCTTACAATATCTCTTTTAGGAAATGATTGGCCAAGATGAGATTCAATCGTATGTCCACTACCTCCTGGCCTGCCACTTGGCTGTGAGTCCTTTGTGGGCGGTGTCCAGAGGCGGTTCCAGTGACCAGGCAGGTGCTGAGAAGCACAGGCAGGTGAGTTGAGTGATGGAAGGAGGTGGGGTGTGAAACAAGATCCTGAGAGGTGGGAGGGGAGTGGGCAGGGTGGGTGGAGGCAGGGGAACGGGTGACAACACCGAGATCTACTCCAGCAGGGTGTTATCATGGGACACTTGCCAGGAGACAGGGTGGGATGCCACTGCCCAGAGTCGGCAGGAGGCCCAGGGGCAGGCAGGCAGCACAAGGGCACCCAGAGTGAGAGTGCTCCTGATCAGACAGAGCAGCATGGAGGCCGCAGTGGGACACCCGAGGGAAAAGGTGACCCCAGATGAAGTTCATCAGAACCAGATACTGTGGGAACTGCCTGACCAGACCAAGCAGCATGGAGGCCACAGAGGAACACCCCAGGGAGAAGGTGACCCCAGATGAAGTTCATCAGAACCAGATACTGTGGGAACTGCCTAACCAGACCAAGCAACATGGAGGCCACAGAGGGACACCCCAGGGAGAAGGTGACCCCAGATGAGGTTCAGCAGAACCAGATACTGAGGGAACTGCCTGACCAGACCAAGCAGCATGGAGGCCATGGTGAGACACCTGAGGGAGAAGGTGAACCCAGATAAGGCTCATCAGGACCAGATCTTGTGGCAAGTGGAGAGAACAATCCCAGATGACGTCCATCACAGAGAACAATCCCAGATGACGTCCATCCGAACCAGATCTTGTGGGGACCGCACTTCAAAGTGCTGCCAGCCCACAAACACTGCATGCAGCATCACATGGATGCCCTCTGCAAGGGGGAGGGGATGCTTGCAGGATGGAGGAAATACCAGAGTGGGGTGTGGGGCTCATTAAAGGAGAAGATACCCTCTCACACCCTACCTCCTTTTATAGACTTTAGGAGCGATGTCTTTGGAGGGGGCTCGCCTACATCACATCAGATGTATTAAATATATTAAAACACATCCACGTCTCATGAAACATTTTCACTGTAAAAATGAGAGGTTGAATATCATTTTCTAATTTTGTTTTTGAAACATAACTGTATTTTGCAGGATTATTATGTTTTGGTTTTGTTGCTATTTTGGTTTCTTTCTAACAAGCTAAAGGTTTCTAGTCAGGCTTCTGACCTCATAGACCTTTCGAAAGCTCAGGGTTGTGGAAGCCTCTGGGCCCATGGTGTTCCCCTGATGAGGCAGCCCTGCCCTCCTTTCTCATCTCTGTGCAAGCTCCATGGGCAGTCACATCTGGGCCTGCCACATCAGCTCCCCCTAGGCTACTGGGCCTTAAATGAAGCTTCAGAACCACGCTCAAAACCACCTCCCACCTCCCTTCCCTGGACAACCCACAGGCACCTCACACTCACTAGGTGGAAAGCCAGGTTACCCTGTACCTTCTTCCACACCCTCTGCTACTCCAGACAGTCTTGTGTCTCAGCACAAGGCAGCACAGTCATCCTCTCTCCCACATTAGAAGCCCAGGGGTCACCCCCAAAGTCTCTCCCTCACTCCACACATGGAGGGAGGCACAAGTCCTGTTAATTCCTTCACATTTGTCTCACCTGCTCCTCCCTCAGTGTAAGACTCCACTATGCACGTGGAAGCATCTGCACCTCCACCCACATCGTTTCACCCTCCAAGCAGCACCTAAACCTGCCTCTCACCCCATCCTCACTCCCAAAGCCTCAGCAGGGCCCTGCTCTCTCCTCCCTGGATTAGTCTTATGGGCTTTTCAACTACTCTCTTTCCCTCCTGCCCATCCCCTCCATGGCCCTGCTAGTCAGGGCTATGTCAGTAGGTCAACTAGATCACATCAATCCCCATGTAACGTCTCTCCATGGCCCTCACGGCTCCTGAGCTTAAATCAATCAGCACACATGGCACCTGTGGGTCTGGCTCTGGTTTCTGCCTGGACTCACCACATACTCCCCTCCACCTTTCCACTTGCATCTCTATTCATTTATATAAATTATTTGTGAGATGAGGTGTCACCCTGTCACTCAGGCTGGACTGCAGTGGTGTGATCACAGCTCACTGCAGCCTTAAACTTCTGCCCACTTAAGCCTCTGGAATAGCTGGCACTCTAGGCACACATCACCAAAACTGGCTACTTTTTCCCAACTCCATCCCCAACTCCTGGCTTCCAGCAATCCTTCCACCTCAACTTCAGCCTCCCAAAGTGGTGGGATTACAGGTGTGAGCCACTGCACCCAGCCATATATGTGTGTGTGTGTGTATATATATGTGTATATATAAATTATTTGCTTCTTGCTTTTGAGCTTTTGTTTCATTAGTGTATAAAGTCTAGACTGGGTATACAGTTCTGAATTTAAATGCATGCTCTATGACATGGGCTGTTCACTTCTTTTCTGAACTGCAGTTTTTCCATCTGGAAAATGGAAATAACAACCCACCACTCCACCAGTCTTTTCAGAATTGAAGATTTGCTTAAAGCATGTAGCTCAGAGGAGGTATACAATAAACTATCATCACCCTATTAGTCTTTATCCAGTGATTATGAGTGTTCAGTTGTTCATCTCACCAGATAAGTAAGCTTCACCAATGTATTTCCTTCCTGCCTAGTCCCCATGCCTCTGTTTATTGGTGTCATCTCACATCACACAGCAGCTCAGTGATGGTGCTGGCCAATCTTGGTGTGCATTCACATCTGTGTCCTTAGCACTCCATGGCACTAGCTCTACAGCTATCTCTGCAGCCTACAACTAATCCAGAAAAAGACCAGCGGGAGCGCCTCTGGATCTACCAGATACACTCTGATATCTACCTGAATTCTCCCCTTTAGAATTTTTCACAGGATTCTTAACTAGTATATTCCAACAGGCATTTTCTCCAAATAGTCCTTTCTTCTTCCTTGTTAAAATCAGCTTGGTTAGAACAGACATCCAGGCATTATCAGGCCCATGGGACCAAGGAGATGACTGACACAAAAATTGCTGAAGATGGAGCTGACTAGATAGGATCAGAAAACTTTGTCTAGCAGAAAGTGGCTATTGTTTTAGTAGTTTTAAAACTTGCCAAACTCACATGAACAGGATATGAGACTTAAATTGTTTGATCATGATACAATGTGTTACTTGTGTCAAAACCTCAAACTGCACCTCATCCAGTATACAGAATTATAATGTTTTAATTAAATAATTAAAAAGTTAGTATATTTCAATTACTTTGGAGAACCGAGTGACATTATAAAAAATTAAAAATTTGCAGGACAAATTTTAACTTAACTAGCATATGGGATTTAAAACTGAGTACCATAACTTAGGAAGCAGGAAAATAAACTCTTCCTGCATGTTACTGTGAGGTTTCTTTTCCAGGCATTACGACCATTCAAGAGCAGTGAAACAAACTCATTTTAGAGCCACACATGCAAAGTCTCATAAAACTTATTGAACAAAGTTTTCAAATGTAATAAACAATACTTAAACACAGTTTTCCATGAAAAAGTAAATCATATACTTTCCCGATTCAATATATTAAAAGGCAAATTCACTGACAGCAGGGTCTTTAAAAAGCGACAACATTCTGAGAGTGTCGGCACAGTGCTGTGTTTTGGACACGAAGTGGAATTCAATAAATGACGCCAACATGTTTAAAAGAACCTCGTGTAAACTTTTTTAAAATCTCAATTCTGGAAGGCCCTAACTTATGTGCATGTTTCTAAATACAAAGTAAGTTATTGCCAAGGAAATAATGACCAGGAAGCAATAATAAAGAAAAGGGATTTATTTATTTTCCTTTTAGAATTAGTTTAGGAATTTCTCTCTAGTTTAGCTAATTATCTTCAAATCCCAAATACCACATTCTCAAATATCACACTAACACCTACTAAATCACACAGCAAGTTTTTGGTATGCAATAAAATAAATCTTCACTAATCCAAAAGGAAGACAGCTGGAAACTGCATCCAGCAAACTTGCTCCCAATGTATTACTAAATAAGATGCTACAAAGATAAGGAAGCTCCATAACTCCCTCACCATTTGCCCTGAGGGAATTTCCTTGTGGGCAAAGGATGAACAGAGCACAATGCCATCTCTCTGCTCACCTGACACAAATGCACATCTCATTGCTTCTTCTGCTATATCATTTCACTAAGCCAGACTAAGGCATAAGTGAAGATTCTTTTACCCTCCTCTCACATGTAAATTGTGTAATCAGAAAAAGGCTAATCAGAGACTCAAAAGAATGCAACCATTTGTCTTGTCTACTTATGACCCAGAAGCCTCCGCCCATGCTTCGAGTTTCTGGACAAAACCAATGTACATCTTACACATATTGATCGATGTTTCACAACTCCCAAAAATGTATCAAAGCAAGCTGTACCCCAACCATCTTGGGCACACGTCCTCAGGACCTCCATAGGCTGTGTCATGTCCATAACCCTGGCAAACTACACTTTCCAAATTCATTGACACCTGTCTCCGATATTCTGTATTCACAATTGAAAAGAAACTCACAGTGAGAAGTCCTCAGCTTCCTGCTGTACACAGCTAACTCGAGTCTTCTTTGGTGACCCCCGGCATTCTCATCAGACCTCCCTGGTGGAAGAGCATGCAGGATTATATCATTGACATACGCAAGTGTATGTGTTTGATTTACAACACATCATTAAGAAGTCTAAATGAAAAAGGCTTTCTTGTCTTGACAATCTAAAACAAAGGGCTCGTGAATCCAGCAAGTAACTACTCACTAAATGTGTTAAATGCAAAGTGTAAGTAAAACGAGGAGGGTTTTTTTATAGGTTACTGCTTAGAGTGGAAGTTAGGGGACCTCAGTTCTGGTGATAAAATCAATCCTTCCTTTGGAGGTTGACATTAGGGTGAATTCTGGCAATTATACTTTATTTAACCCTTAAAAATTAGCACTGAATGCATGATTACAGTGGCATAATATAATATAGAACTCTAATACAGTGAATCTAATACAGGAAAAAATTTCTAAATGCCCCTAGAATATCTCAAAATTATTTGCTAAGAAATGCTAAGATCTCTGCAAAATGGCTTTCAAATAGCTAACTGTGATTGGGTTTTTGATATACTTTCCCTGATATATATATTTTTTGTCCTAGGAGTGGGGAGATTGGAGGTAAAGACTGCTTTGCCACACTAATGAATATGGTGTTAAAAGTACAGGTGCTAAAAAATATGTTCTCTAATTAATTATGCTCCTATGTAAGTGAAACAGACATTTGAAGATTTCAGTGGACAACCACTTCTGAAACTAGTTTTAAAGTTAGATTTCTTTATTTATTAGTGTCTCTTTGATACTCATTTCGTTACCTTACAGTACACCTCCCCTTCCCCATCTACTCACGGTTCTATAGCTAGAGCAGTAGCACTAGAAAAAGTCTATTCTATTTTTAATTTAAAGAATCCTATTTCCAATTTTGTAGAAAATTAAATTAAAAACCAAAACTAATGTAAGCTATCCGTTTGTATATCCTTACCTTGATCATAAAATTTTGGTCTATATTCTTCACCAAAGAATTCACACTCCGGAATCTCATTATTTAGGTCAAATTCTTTTGTCACTGTGTCATTTACTTTATACCATTTTCCTTTTCCACAACCCCTAGATCAGACAAACACACTAAGGTTAAAAACAAACACCCTCGTCCCCAGCATTTATCTCTATGCAATGTCTACAAATAAAGCAGGTAACCATGATCTTAAACATCTAAGGAAAATGTAGCAATAATTATTTCAATTTCTAAAATAACTTTTCAAATTGAAGGGATAAAGCCAGCTACATTAAGCTTTAAACGTTCAGAATGAAATGAGGTCAAAGAACAAAGTCAACGTGTCCTGTACCATGAAGGTGACTGTGGATGATAAGGGAGGCAGAGAGAGCAGGGGAGAGGCTGGTGGCCGGTAAGCAAGCACCACCTGCAGAGACCCTCCCAACCTGTCCTTCATAAAAGAATAGCAGGGGCCTGTGTGTGCTGCCCATTGTATATGATGACACGAAGTGCACAGTCTTCTATGAGGGCACTTTTTTTTTTTTTTTGTGGGGACCCTCCCCCTTCCTGGATCTATACTTCACCCATCTTCACCAATTCCCAAAGAGATATTCTGCCAAACCATTCTAGAAACTGTAAGGCTCCATGTTCAGCATCCAGGGAAACTATGTTAAAAAAAAAAGACCATATTAATGTGGATTAGTAATAGAGCAGGACTCAATTAAGTTAGACAGAATTCAGAGGATGTGATTTCCTAGTTTAAGGACAGAGTAACTATCTCATCAATTTAATTACAAAATCTAAGAAAGGGCCAATCTGGGAAAGCCTAAGTAGCCCCTGGTTTGAGCATTAGGCATTTTCCTTCACAGCAATGACAAGGCTGCTCTCTAGAAATGAGTGCTCCTATATGGAGATCTGCCTGTTCCATGAGCAGCAACTGCTTCAGACAAGGGGTTCCTCATAACACTGGGGTCACAGCCTTTCACATGGTGAATGAAACATGAAAAAAAATTGAGCGAGGAAATTGTTTTTAGAAATTTCAGGAGGAGAAAAGTTGCCTTTATTTGTTCATCATATTTAGTGCAGCAGCTAATCTCCCAGTCAAATCCAAATCTCATTAGGTCAATTACTCAGATACTGATACTAGGTCAAAACTTAATACAGCTCCTTTCCACTGAAACAGAATTCACAGACACAATCAAATACAAAGAAAAGATAAATCTAACTATGAATAAAATCCAGCTAGCTACAAAGTAGTTATCCAATTTTCTTTTCTGCTTTTTGCCTGTAATTTAAAATTGACCCACCTGACAGAAACTTGCAGTTAATGACTGCAATCTAGTGAATCAGCTGAGCTAAGCAACAGTCAAGGTGTGCGAACGAATAGTTGGGAAATCTGATCGTCATTCATCACAGGGTTTCCCAAAAATAGAATAAAATATTTAGGAATTAATTTGACCAAGAAGGTGAAAGACTTCTATAATGAACACTATAAAGAAGACATGAGTAAATGGAGACACAACCTACATTCACGGATTGGAAGACAATATTGTTAAGATGTTAATACTATGCAAAGCAATCTACAGATTTATGCAATTCCCATCAAAATCACAATGAGTTTTTGCAGAAATAGAAATATCTATTCTAAAATTCATAAGGGATTTCAAGGAACCCCAAATAACCAAAACAATCTTGCAAGAAAAAAAAAGCTGGAAGATTCACAATTCCTGATTTCAAAACTTTCTAAAGTTATAATAATCACAACTGTGTGACACTGGCATAAAGACAGACATATAGATGAATGAAATAGAACAGAAAGCCCAAAAATATATACTTACATATATGGTAAAATGATTTTCAACAAGAGTGTCAAGACCATATAATAGGGAAAATGTCATTATTTAAACACATGGCATTGGGAAAACTAAGTATCAACATGAAAAAGAAGAAAATTGGATCCTTATCTAATACCATATACAAAGTTAAAATGGATCAAAGACTTAAATGTAAAACCTAAAACTATGAAACTCTTAGAAGAAAAGATAAGATAAAAACTTCACAACACTGCATTTGGCAATGATTTCTTGAATATGACACCAAAAACACAAGCAACAAAATTTTAAAAACAGACAAACCAGACTTCATGAAAATTACAAATTTTGTGCGTCTAAATACATTATCAGCAACGTAAAAGTGCAGCCCACAGAATGGGAGAAAATACTTGCAAATAAAGTGATTAATATCCAGAATATATAAAGAACTTCTAAAACTCAACAACAAACAACAATTTAATTCAAAAATAAGCAAAGGACTTAAAAGGAATATTTCTTCAAAGAAGATAGAAAATGGCCAATAAGCATGTGAGAAGATATTCATTATCACTAGTCATTAGGGAAATGCGAATCAAAACTGCAATGAGATACCACTCCATACCCATTAGGATGACATCTATAAAATAAAATAAAAATAGAAAATATCAAGTGTTGGCAAGGATGTGGAGAAATTGGGACCCTTTTGCATGGTTAGTGGGAATGTGAAATGGTACAGCTATTGTAGAAAACAGTATGCTGTTTCCCGAATAAACTAAAAATAGAATTACCGTGTGATCCAGCAACTGCACTTCTCAGTATATCCTCAAAAGAACTGAAAAGGGTCTTCAAGAGCTTATTTGTACACCCGCATTTATAGCTGTATTACTCCCAATATCCAAAATGTGGAAGCAATCCAAGTGTCCACTGACAGACGAATGGATAAGCAAAATGTGGTCTTCACAGATGATGGATCGTCAGTTCTAAAAAGAAAGAAAATCCCGTCACATCTACAATATGGATGAAACTTGAAGACGTTATGCTGAGTAAAATAAACCAATCACAAAAACAAATGCTTTATGATTCCATTTATATTAGATACCTAAAACATTAGTCAAAATCAGAGACAGAAAGTAGAATGGTGGTTACCAGGGGCTGGGGGAGAAGGGAATGGGAAGTTATTGTTTAATGGGTACGGAGTTTCAGTTTTAGAAAATGAAGAGAGATATGGAGATAGATGATGGTGATGGCTGTGCAACATTATACATGTATTTATTGCCACTGAATAGGAAACTTAAAATGGCTAAGATAATAAATTTTATGTTATATATATTTTTACCACAATTAAAAAATTGTAGGGGGGAAAGAAGTCCTGGGTACACAGTCTTCACTCTTCTAACAGGAAAAACAAAAACAAAAAACTCGTGTTTGTTGAATATTTTTCTCCTCTGATTACATTTTTTAGCAGAAAATGAAAACATACACTTTTCAAAATAACTAACACCATGCCACTCATTTCCATAAGCCCCTTACAGTTTTTAACCAGAATACAATATCTTCACTCCACCTAAGATGCCAAGTTGCTCTGCTCTTTTATAATTTATCACTTAAAATTTACAGGAAATGCTTAAGCTTGCTTACTAAACTCTGACAGCCAAGCTTCTATGCAATGTTTATATCTGGTACCTAATTCCACTTGCATTAGTAAGGAAGCTTTCGGTGATGACCTAGCAAGACTTGCTTTAAATGGTGCTTTTTTTGTTTTTTTGTTTTTTTTGAGACAAAGCCTTGAAGCAAGGATAAACAGTATATTCTCCACATCTAAGTTTAACACCTGAACAGACATAACCTCACACCTAACACTTTGCAGTAGTTGTGTTTAAATCTGAAAGTAGTCTGTTGCTAAAAGGGTAGTATTTCCCTCTTTAATGTGCTTTGATTTACTGTTCTACTGCATTTCAGACAAAACTCTTAGTAGATGATGTTTATCGGGGAGAGGAAGATTAGTAGGGGTTTACCTTGCTTGCTGTCTACTCTATTAGGAATATCATTAGTTTCCATTAGGTTTGATTCTCTCAGCTACAGAGTAGGACTGAATTGATCACTTTGGGAAATTAAATTTACTCTCACAAGCAAGTAAGGCACTCTTTAGTCAATTACTAATCCAAAGCAATAATGTTAGCCCATAATAGTTTACAAAATTCATTAGAACAATGAAGTTCTACCCAAGTTGAAATCTGCACAGATAACACCTCTCATTTTTCACCACAGGTGTCTCCTTACTCCCATCCTCATCCAGCGATGGCTTGTATTCTAAACTAAGAGAGAAGCAACCTCAAAATCTAACATCTATTAAACTCTGAGCACTTAATCATAACCTGATACATAGAAAGCTCAAGAAACAAAATGTCAGGCCAGATGCAGTGATTCATGCCTGTAATCCTAGCACTTTGGGAGGCTGAGGCAGGCGGATCACTAAGTTGGTACAAGACCAACCTAGCCAACATGGTGAAGCCTTGTCTCTACTAAAAATACAGAAATTAGCCAGGCATGGTGACGTGCATCTGTAATCCCAGCTACTCAGGAGGCTGAAGCAGGAGAATCGCTTGAGCCCAGGAGGTGGAGGCTGCGGTGAACTGAAATTATGCCACTGAACTCCAGCCTGGGCAACAGAGAAAAGAAAAAGAAAACAGAAGAGGAGGGGAGGAAAGGAGAGGGCAAGGAGGGGGAGGGAGAAGGGAAAGAGAGGAGAGGAGGGGAAGGGAGGGGAGGGGAGGAAAGGAGAAGAGAAGGCAGTGTCAAATGAATTAGTACAAGTTGCTGTCCCAGACACAGCAAAGGAGGAGGCTGGAGACAAAGGCAGGAATGTTGGAGACAAAACGCATTAAATTGGGTCTCTGCTCTCAAGGAGCTTGTAATCTGAGTCAGATAATGAATCATACATGTAAAAATTAATTTGTGTCATATTTTCTCTACAATCCTCCTCTAGTTCCAAAGAAGGAAAGAGCCTCGCATATTTAGAAAACAGAAAGAAAACCACTGAGCCTGGCTACAACATAGCATGGAAGCTGAGGGTAGGAAACAGGGAGCCCACGAAGGGCCACAGATGGTAAACAGCCTATATATTCTGAAGTCAGAATCCCCCGATAGGGTTTATAGGAGGAGATGAAAGCCTGAAAAGTCACTGTAGTTGCCAGTGGAAGAATGACATGAACGGGTGAAAGAGGAAGCAGAGAGACCCTTGAGGAAGCTACTGCCTTACACCAGATAAAAAAAAGCAAAAGGCAATGTGGTCTACAAAAACAAAAACAAAAGAAAGCCAACGCAAAGGTGATCTATGTTGGAGATGAAGCTCTGACTGCATTTTCAAATCGGTTGGTCAAAGTCAGGAAAGTATATCAAGGGTGTTCTGTAAATGTTTAGATGGTAGCTTGTCACCTCTCTCCTTGAACCCCAAATGGCACTTCACAAAAATGGCACCCATGGACTTCATTTGGACAAATCA
>NW_022295100.1:0-1483 GCF_002776525.5 Piliocolobus tephrosceles
AATTTCCCCCACTGTCTTTTCACGAAGTCTTCCCCGCTTCTCACTCGTCCTCTTCTCTCCCCCATCCTGCTTGCCACCCTTTTTTGCCCTCTATCTACCACAATTTTCCCGTCTTTTCCCCAACCTTCTTTCCCCGCTCCTTCTCGCCACCTCTTTTCTCCTCCTCGTCACCCTCTTTCCCTCCTCCATCTACCCAAACACTTTTTACTCACCGTCTTTTCTTACTTCACCATCTCTCTTTTCTGCCACTGTCTCTTCACTAAACCTTCTCTTCCTCCGGCTGGCTACCCTCTTTTTCCTTCTCCTATTTGCTACCTTCTTTTGCTTCTTTAACAACCCAAAAACTTTTCTCCCCACCATCTTTTCTCAGAATCTTCTCTCACTACTGCTCGCCCCCGTTTTCCACCCGTCACCATCTCTCTTTTTCCCCTCCCATCTACCCATAAACTTTTTACCCATAGTCTTTCTGCAAAATCTTCCCTCCTCCCACTCCCCGCCGTTTTTCCGCCTCCATCTACCCAAAACACTTTTCCCCACTGTCTTTTTGCAATGTCTTCTCCTCCTCGCCATCCCTTTTTCCCTGTCACTAACCACCCTCTTCGCCCCACTCCGTCTATCTATCCCGAAACTATTTTCCTCCTCCTACCGCTCCAGCCTCTCCGTCACCGCCACCGCCAACCGCAGCGAGGCGAGCCGCCCCGTAGTGTGGCAACTCAAGCCTCCAGCACACAGCGTGTGACTCCGTTCTCCTCGTGTGACTCCCTTCTCCTCGTCTTCTAAGTCGGGAACCGACCAGCTTCACAGGAAGACACCGAAACTAAAAGACCCCTCAGCTACTTCAGCCTCATTTATATACTGAGGTTATGCAGGTGGAGCTTCTTTGACTGCATGTTCTGATTGGATGGGAAAAAAACCTCCAGGCTTACTCGGATTGGACTTTATTATCGTGTTTTGATTGGAAGAGAGCAAGTCTGAAGACAACCAATCACAGCATGAAAATAAAGTCCAATCATAGTAGGCGTAGAGGTTTTCTTTCATCCAATCAGAACATGTATTCCAGCATCCGCGTGTGCAGCACCTCAGTATATAAAGCATGTTGAAGCGGTCTTAGGTCGTTTCAGACTCTTGTTTGTCAGCCTGCTGAGCGGTTACGTCTCAGCTTAGAGAACTGGAAGGGGCCGTCACTTGCCGCCCGCGGGAGCCTGGAGCCCAGAGCCTGGAGTCCAGAGCCTGAGGCCCTGTTTCGCTGCTGTTGGTGGTGGTGACAGAGCAGTAAGAGGGCAGCTAGCAGTGGGAGTTTCTCCTGCCAAGCTGGAAGACGAGAAGAAGCACCACTGCATGCTGGAGGCTGGAGCCTGCGCCACCGCGGGTCGCCTGGCTGCGGTGGGTGGTGACATCAGAGACCGAAGCTCGGCCAGAGTGGTACAAATGTGGCAGGATAGGTGAGTTATCCAGGGCTGCACTGTCCTCCTGGGCAAAGGTT
>NW_022295103.1:0-1126 GCF_002776525.5 Piliocolobus tephrosceles
TCTCAGAAGCGTTTGCTAATAGGGGAACTATGTGGCTATTTACTAACGAGAACCAGGTTTTTAACTGGGCACTGCGAGAGTAAAGAAATTTGTGATTTAAAGGTATGTGAGTGTGGACAATATTCATAGCAGATGCACTAAGTTTCTAGTTAAACATGTTCCTAACGTTTTCTACCCTTTTTGTTTTTGGGAAATAAAAATGACCGCTCTTGTGGTCTGTGCACTTGCTGAATCCTCCTGGCGTCTTCCTTTGTGGCTGGGTATGTGGCTTTCCTTCTAAAGGACGGGCAGTCCCGAACAGTAAGGCAGTTCCTGTTCACTCACTGGCCAGAGCAAGGAGTGCCAAAGTCCGGAGAAGGATTTATTGACTTCATCAGCCAAGTCCATAAAACAAAACAGCAGTTTGGCCAAGATGGACCCATTTCGGTCCACTGCAGGTAAGTTACAATTCAAGAATGGTAAGTTTCCATTTGTGATTAAAGCAGTGATGATAACTGTGAAAATAAGTGTTGGTGGTTCTTCATTGTACACACTTTTTGTATAAGTTTGCTTATTTGAAATATTATTCTTGGAAATGTATTATGAAACTTAAAGCAGGTTTGATTTCTCTTTTCATAGAGTGAAAATAATCAGAGGAAAATGTTTATCCCCAAAATTTGCTTCCTATTAGACAAACCAGATTACCAATTTTACCTTAATAGGAATCGTTGGTACCTCCCCTAGTAATAATTTGTTGTGTTAATCATTTCATATTTGCTTTTGCTTTCATAGCAATGCACTGATAGCTATCTTTCTCCTGTGTTGGTCTTTGTGAAAAACTCATGAATAGCTATCAAACCTTAATGACAATACTAATTCCTGCCAGTCAATAAGTGCTTAGTATGGTACCTCAGTTAAAAATGCAATTTGCTTGAAAATTGTTGCTATATCAGAAAATGAAGTACCTTCAAGTTAATTATTTTCAATAGTTTCTAGAGCATTTTATAACTCAAGTCATTGAAGTTAATAGAAACAGCAAGTAAATGGTTCAGACATTCACCGTAAATTTAGTGTTTTTGGAAGTTGCTGTGCAAAAACCTTCTAACAAAAGGAATTCACCACCTAATTTTATTTAAACTAATATATT
>NW_022295104.1:0-1604 GCF_002776525.5 Piliocolobus tephrosceles
AAAAAAAAAAAAAAAATGATTATGTCATTTATTTAGCTTATTCAACATAGTATTACATTTTATATGTTAAAATAATTTCACAATATAAGTGCATATATAGATATAAGATATATAGATATACATTTACATAATACATGCAATGTAACTGTTGTAACATGTAATCTTTGCACATTTTAAAAAATTTCGATGAAGAAGTTAATCTATGTTTACTTCAAAATATAGTAACTTTTTTATTTTAGTAAAAACAAGATTAAAGACCAAAAATAAGAGCAAGTTTTTTCATTATTAACAATGCTCTACTATGTTTTATTATTAAATACTTTAAAGTTGTAAATAATTCTTTTTTTTTAACAAGACATATAATAGAATAAGTAAAAAATATTATTAATTTCATATTACAAATTTGTATGTAAAATGTACGTTAGTATATTGTATAGAAGAAGCCTAAGTTCTTAATGTTTTTTTTTTTTTTTATCATGAGAAAATGGTAGTAAGATATTATAGTGCTAGTGCTAGTACTAGTGATAGTGTTTTAGAGTTCCTTTTTTTTTATTCACTTTTAACACATTTGTAAAGTACGTCTAATTCGTTTTAGAATAACAACCGTTGCTATATATGTATGTATATATAACAGAGATAATGTATTTATATACTAGCATGTGGAAATAAGAAGATTTATATAAATATATAAATGGCTATTTTATATTAACGTCTTCGATTTTTCTACATTTTTAATTTATGTATTTATTTTATTTTGTTTGGAGTGATATTGAGGATTATTAAAAGGAAAAGTATATTAAAATTATGTATAATGTTTTGACAAGTTTTTTTTTTGTTTTTTAGTTTTTTGTACAAAATGGTTAATTAATAAAGGCACAATATTTTTAAAGGAAAGTTTTTTGTAATATACATATTTTTAAACAATTAATTAAATGTAAAAAATAAAATAATTATTCTAATAAATATTAACCTAAAGTATATATATATATATATATATGTTTAGAGTGGTTGTTTATTAGTTGTACTATATATTGAATATTGTTGGTATATAGGTGGTACATAACTTATTTTAGCATTTTTTTTTATTAATATTACTTTTTTTTTTTTTGTTTTCTTATATGTAAATCATATATTCAATAGTTAATAAATTATAGTGATGTTGCAATTTTTTTTTTTTTTTTTTTTGCAATATATTGGAACTAAAAAAAAATTGCAACAATGATAAAATATTTATAACATATTTATAGAATTGTAATAAAGCAAAAATGACAACAAAAATATATTAAAATAGTAGATAAGAAAAATTAATGAATATACTAATATTTGTATGAATAGAACTGTAGTACCTAATTAGATAGAAAGGATGTCGAATTGAAATTGCATGGACATATATGTTCTCACAACATAATATATATATACAATCCAAATTAATAAATAAAAAAAAAATTGAAAAAGTATTACGAAAAAAAAAAAAAAATTAAAAAAAAAAAAAAATAATGCGCATGGACAATGGTAAACTGTAACAAATATCTGTTTTTATCTTTAGTTTATACGTATAAAAAAAAAAAAAAAAAAAAACTAAAATAAAATAAAATAAATAAATT
>NW_022295105.1:0-1532 GCF_002776525.5 Piliocolobus tephrosceles
ATCAATTTTTTGCATCTTTTGTGTATAACCTGACCTGACCTGACCTGATATGGCATGACCTGACATGACATGACATGACCTGACATGACCTGACATGGCCTGACCTGACATGGCCTGACCTGACATGACATGACCGTTTTAAGAAGTATTAGGACATTGTATTGTTTTAACAATATGTCCTAATACTAAACCCTTTTTATTTATTAATTATTTGCATGTGGACTTAACACTTACTTTTAACACTTAACTTAGTATGTAGTAAATTGTGTTATTTATAACTATCGATAAAGTTTGTTGTTTGTGTTTTTAGCACTTAACTATGATGTACTAAACTGTATTGTAAGTATAAGTGATCATTGTTGTGTATATGTTCATAAGTTGAACCACCTGTATGTATGCACAAATATTGTAATATAACTATAAGTCTTTCATATATATATGTATATTTGTCACCACTTAATTGTGTGTACTAAATTGTATTGTAAGTATAATTCTGTTATAAGTATATTTGTCATTACTTAACTTGTACATTCTAAAATGTATAGTAAGTATAAGTCTGTTATAAGTGTATTTGTCACTACTTAACTTGTACATTCTAAATTGTATAGTTAGTATAAGTGTGTTGTATATATATTTGTCACTACTTAACTTGTACATTCTAAAATATATTCTAAGTCTAATTATGTTATAAGTGTGTTGGTCACTATTTAACTTGTACATTCTAAATTATATTCTAAGTCTAATTATGTTATAAGTGTATTTGTCACTACTTAACTTGTACACTCTAAAATATATTCTAAGTCTAATTATGTTATAAGTGTGTTGGTCACTACTTAACTTGTACATTCTAAAATGTATAGTAAGTATAAGTGTGTTGTATATATATTTGTCACTACTTAACTTGTACATTCTAAAATGTATAGTAAGTATAAGTGTGTTCTATATATATTTGTCACTACTTAACTTGTACATTCTAAAATGTATAGTAAGTATAAGTGTGTTCTATATATATTTGTCACTACTTAACTTGTACATTCTAAAATGTATTGTAAGTATAAGTCTGTTATAAGTATATTTGTCATTACTTAACTTGTACATTCTAAAATATATTCTAAGTCTAATTATGTTATAAGTGTATTTGCCATTACTTAACTTGTACATTCTAAATTATATTCTAAGTCTAATTATGGTGTATATATATTTGTCACTACTTAACTTGTACATTCTAAATTATATTCTAAGTCTAATTATGGTGTATATATATTTGTCACTACTTAACTTGTACATTCTAAATTATATTCTAAATCTAATTATGTTGTATATATATTTGTCACTACTTAACTTGTACATTCTAAATTATATTCTAAGTCTAATTATGTTATAAGTGTGTTGGTCACTACTTAACTTGTACACTCTAAATTATATTCTAAGTCTAATTATGTTATATATATATGTATATATATTTAAGTTTAAATTATAAGTTACCAATTAGTACTTTTTCTTGTGTTATAGATATATTAATTTGTATAAGT